>NW_010174273.1:0-3325 GCF_000695765.1 Mesitornis unicolor | reverse complement strand
ACTCAGGAGGACTACAAGGCTACTGTGAGGCCGTGCAGGGAAAAAAAACTAGAAGGGCTGTCACGGTTTAGGCCCAGTGCATAACTGAGCACCACAGATGCCCCAAAAAAGAGGCTAGTCAAAATAAGGACTGGGAAGGCTTCTCACTACTTAAAAAGTTCAGGGGCAAAAGGCAGGCTCATAAGGAGAAAAAAACCAAAACAATTTTGTTACCAACATCAGAGTAGAACAACCAGATCTTAAAATCAAAACACCTTCCTCCCACCCCTCCCTTCTTCCCAGGCTCAGCTTTTGTTCCCGGTTTCTTCACCTCCCTCTGCTTTGCCTTGAGGCACAGGGGGATGGGAGTAGGGGTTGCAATCGGTTTTTTGCCATGTGGTCCTTCAGGGGTTAGGGAGGACTCCACCCAGCCTCTCTTTCTGTTTCCACGTGGCACCCTTTCCACAGTAGAAAAAAGTCCTCAATAAAAAATCCAATACGGGTCTGCCCACAGCTGCAGTTTCCCTCATGCACAAAACTGCTTCAACCCAAGTTCACAAAGCTCCAATCTGGGTCTGCCCATGCTCACAGTTCCCTCACACACGATCTACTCCAGCACACACTGCCTGGAGTCACGGCTTCTTCAGGGGCAGCCACCTGCTCATGTGGCTCTGCCTCACCAGTGAACTCAACAGACTGCAAGCGGATCGACCTGGTTCTCTTGACATAGGTTGCAGGGGGAACCTGGTCTCTGCATCCTCCTCCTCCCCCACTCCTTTCTTCCTTCAACCAGGCCCCACTCCTTTCTCCACTGTAGGTATCTTCTGACGGTTCTGAAGAGTTCCCAGCTCTCTCTCTTTTCAGGCTGGAGCTGCAGCGGGGCTTAAGCTGCAAGGAGATCGTTTAGCGGCCTTCTGGTACCTGAAGGGGCTTACAAGAAAGCTAGGGAGGGACTGTTTACAAGGACGTGTAGCAATAGGACAAGGGACAATTGTTTTAAACTAGAGAAGGGTAGATTTAGATTAGATACGCTTATACATATGCATGACCTATCCCCGCTTCATATTATAATTAGCTCTCCTCCCATCCATGCCTGCGCAGTGTCCCTTGCTGGTGGTCGTGGGGGGTCACAGGGGATGAAGGCTGTTTTTCTTCTTCTTCACCTTTGTTAAACTTTCCTCCTTGCACAGACTTAGTTACTTCTTGGCTCTTGCTCAAACCACAGGACCGGTATTGTCTCGTTTCTGAGGAGAGTTCAGATAAGTGTCTCCTTTCTGGCGCTTTATGGGTCTTATACAACTATACACTCTGTTCTACTTCTTCTCCATCTGTTCTCCGTACAAGGACAGCCAAAATAGTCACAGAGGTCGCATCTTCCCCATGACCTCCACATTATTTTAACACAAATCAGACTGACACGTCTCACAGTCCCTTCCAACCCAACACATTCTATGATTCTATGATTGTAAAGCTAATTTACATGTATTCTGACACATTTATTTTTCCGAAAATATCCTTCACATGTAAACTAACTGTCCATAGCAAATAAATTAACTTTTTTTTCTCCCCTCTTTTTCCTCTCTCAGTATGAATGCTAGCATTCCAATAATAAACTTAAAATGGAAGGACTCATATGTACAGACTAGTAATGATAATAGCAGTAAAGATAATGTACTGTAAAGAACAGAGTTTATACAATTTTTACAGATGCAATAGAACAGAACTATGTGTCCTAGTAGAGTAGCTGGAATAAAACAGTAATTGCATTCTTGATAAACATTCAGGAAGTGTTTTGAAGTGAGTAATTCTAAAGAAGTTAAAATCTGAGAAAACCTGAAGAAGGTTTCTGAAGTTATTCATGCAAATGGTTTGAAGAATTTGCCTCAGCCATCATGGACTTCTGTATGCGTTTGTTTTTCAGAAACATACATTCACACTTTACTAACATGAGTATCTGCAAAAAGTGAATTTTACATCCATCTGCACAAATATTTGAAGAAAATTATAGGCGGATCTATAGCTGTGTATTCATCAAAGGAAAGCTCATACACTAGTCTAGCAGGCAACATGAATAATGCCATGAGATGAATCTGCCCAATCACAAAGAACCTAAACATTAAACCATGCCTATAAACAGAGACCCATTTTTCAGTAATTCAAGGGGAAGTGGCAAAAATCTTTGGCACAATACTGTTAAGGATATTATACCAAATAAAATTTTAAAAAATAAAATGAAGGTTTTCTACAAGCACCAAAAGGAGCTAATTTCTTTGAATAAAATATGAATTGTGAATTATTTACTCAGCATTAATATTTGATTTATAACTGATGCTGAATAATTCAGTTCTGCGACCATGGATAAATTAATGAAATGTTTTATTTATATATTTAAATGCCTTAACCCTTAGTTTATAACTGTTTGATTGTAGCTTCAAAAGTCTAAATTATCTTCTTTTTCCAGACAATTTATCACAAGACTGCATCAGGAAGACTCCTCTCTGGCATTTGGGAGACTCCCCCAGGAGACTAAGAGTGTATGCCGCAGTTTCTACTGGTCAGTAGAACTATATCTGATCTTCTGATCCTCCTCTTCTTATCCTCTGCTATCTGACAGTCTTTTTCCCATGAGATTACCTTTTCCTTTTTTATGTTACCTTATCTGAATAAGGATTGTTTTTTAGATATTTTTTCAACAGTTGGGTCTTTTATATATTTTTATCCTTAGAGAAGTGATGCTGTATTTTTCTTTATTTTTCCTACTCTGTGGTAGCAAATGTTTGTATTGGAATAAGTACTAAAAGATATATTGGAAAATATATTGCCTAGAGTCAAAATGAAAGCAATTTCAAACATTTCCTTAAGTAATTAGATCAATATTCTTAACACTCCTGGAGTATGCTAGATATCTGTCAAGTATTAGTGCTCAAGTATGATCTACTTCTTTTAGTAAATAAAAGCAACATACTTAAAATTCAGCCACATCATACTGGTAAAATGTGTTTTTTAATAATCTTAGATCCTCCTTTCTCAAACTACACTAGTTCAGAACATGTTCAATAGAATAATAAAATAATAGAATCATAGAAAGTATTAGTTTGGAAGGGACTTTTAAAGATCATCTTGTCCAACTCCCCTGCAGTAGGAGATGCAGGAACAATGTTACTAGATGAGGTTGCTCAGAGCCCCATCAACCCTGACCTTGAATGTCTCCAGGGATGGGGCCTCCACCACCTCTCTGGGCAACCTGTTCCAGTGATCTACCACCCTCATACTGAAGAACTTTTTCCTAATATCCAACCTAAATCTGCCCTTTTCTAGTTTAAAACCATTCCCCCTCATCCTATCA
>NW_010174272.1:0-1545 GCF_000695765.1 Mesitornis unicolor | reverse complement strand
GGGGGACGCTGCTTCCTCCCCCCCAAAATGGACCCATCCCTGAGGGTCCTCCTGGCCCCGTTGTCCCTCCCGTGTCCCCACACGTTGTCCCTCATCCGCAGAGCTCCTCTTCGGCCAAGCCCGAGCGCAGCCCCAGCAGGTGAACGGCGTCCTGGGGGGGTCGGTGCTGCTGGCCCCCGCTCTGCCCCCCAACAAAGGAGATCGGGTGGAGCTTCTCGGCCGGAGCCGGGGCCATGATTCAAGTGGCAGAATTCGGTCCCGGCGGCGTCTTCGAGCGGCCGGACCCCAACGACCGCTTCAAGAAGCGGCTGCAGATGTTCAACGCCACGGCGCTGAGGATCGGGGCGCTGGAGCGGGGCGACAGCGGGGTCTACGGTGCCCGCATCAAACTGCACCCGGCGCTGGTGGAGGACCAGACCTTCCACCTCGCCGTCTACGGTGAGCGGGATCCCCGGTTTGAACCCCCCGTTTATTGGGAGTCCTATTTGTTAGAGACCCCCGGGTTTAGGCACCCTATTTATTGGAACCACTATTTAGTAGGGATCTCCGTTTTTAGACACCCTATTTATTGGGACCCCTATTTATTTGGTCCTCTATTTATTAAGGACAGCCGCTTTTAGACACCCTGCTTATTGGGATCCTTATTTACTAGGGAACCCCATTTTTAGACACCTTATTTATTTGGATCCCCCCTATTTATTAGGATCTCCTGTTTATCAGGGACCCTTATTTTTAGACATCCCTATTTATTAAGGACCACTGTTTATTAGAGACCTCCATTTATGGACACCCTATTTATTAGGGACTCCTGCTTATTAAGGACCCTTATTTTTAGACATCCCTATTTATCAAACATCCCTATTTATTAGGAAACCCATTTTTGGACACCTTATTTATTGGGACCCCTATTTATTAAAGACTTCCATTTTTGGTCACCCTATTTATTGGGACTCCTATTTATTAGGGACTCCTGCTTATTTCGGACACTTATTTTTAGACATCCCTATTTATTAGACACCCCATTTTTGGACACCCTCTTTATTGGGACCCCTATTTATTAAGGACCTCCATTTTTGGACATCTTATTTATTGGGACCCCTATTTATTAAGGTTCCCCATTTTTGGACACACTATTTATTAGGAACCCCTATTTCTTAGGGATGTAGAGTGAGCGGCTGCAGTTTTGGCAGACGGTCCGGGAGCTGAAATAGAACCCCCCGAGTGCGAGCGTTAACCCCTTTACAAGTGGGGAAACTGAGGCACGGAGCCATTATGGGCTTCAGCAGGGTTAGGTCAGACCCCAGTGCAGTCAGCTCTGCAAAACCCCAAATCCTGACGCCCTGGGGTGGGGATGGGCAGGGTAGGGGGGGGGTCCCCAGCTCCTCTGCTCTGTGTCCACCCCTTTCCCATCACCCGCAGAGTCGGTGCCGAGCCCCCGCACCCGCAGCCAACTCCTGGCCAGCACCGTGGAGTGGTGCAACCTCACCCTGCAGTGCCAAGGAGCGGGCAAAGGCTCCGTCAACGTCACCTGGCAAAGGGACCACA
>NW_010174271.1:0-4657 GCF_000695765.1 Mesitornis unicolor | reverse complement strand
GATATAAAGCTTTGTTTCTGTTCACATTTCTAGACACAGCACCGCGCTGGTCTCCAGCAGTGGGGTTTATTTGGGGGGTGAGCTCCTTCCATCCCTTGCGTGGTGTCTCCAAGAGCCCGGGTTGTCCCCAAACCCACCCCTGTGGGGCCAGGGCTGCTCCTGGGGCCGGGGAGCTGCAATCCAGCCAGGACAAGGCCATCAGAGCAGCGTTTCTAACATCGTGAGATGATTTCCCTTTCCCTTCCTCACTTCCCCGTTCAGTTCTCCTCCCGTTTTCTCTCTCCGGTGTTGCTGCTTGTCGCGGGATCTCCCGACCCCTCTGATTTCAGCACTGATTACACGTTTTAATTTCTCCCCAGCTGCACAAACAGCCTCTCCCCGTCCCTGTTTCTCTCATAGCGTCCGTCCGGCTGCACTCGAGGCGCGTTGCAGATGTTTCACTGTCGGTTTGTGGTTGTCGCCAAAAGCACCCCCTGATTTTTGGCAGCTCCGTGTGTCGAGGAGGGCTTCGAGCCGCGGATGTTTGCGCGGGCTCTATTTATTACAAGTACTTTCGCATCTCGTAGCCGCGTTGCCGAGCAGCGAGGAGGAGCGGGCACCGCCGTCGATGCGCGGGGGCGTTGCTGCATCCCAATGCAGCCCAGCGCATCCCAATGGATCTTAGTGCATCCCAGCACATCCCAATGCATCCCAGCGCATCTCAATGGATCCCACTGCATCCCAGCGCATCCTAGTGCATCCCAGTGCATCCCAGCACATCCCAATGGATTCCACTGCATCCCAGCGCATTCCACTCCATCCTGGTGCATCCTGGTGCATCCCAGTGCATCCCAATGGATCTTAGTGCATCCCAGCACATTCTACTGCATCCCAGCGCATTCCACTGCATCCCAGTGCATCCCGGTGCATCCCAGCACATCCTAGTGCATCCCAGCGCATCCCAAAGCATCCCAGTGCATGCCAATGGATCCCAGCACATCCTACTGCATCCCAATGGATCCCAACGCACCCCAGTGCATCCCGGAACATCCCAGTGCATCCTAGCGCATCCCAATGGATCTCAATGCATCCTAATGCATCCCAGCGCATCCCAATGCATCCTGGCTCATCCTGGTGCATCCCAGTGCATTCCAATGCATCCCGGTGGATCCCAGTGCATCCCAATTAATCCCAGTGCATCCCAATGGATCCTAATGCATCCCAGCACATCCCAATGCGTCCCGGTGCATCCCAATGGATCCTAATGCATCCCAGCACATCCCAATGCATCCCAGCACATCCCAGCACATCCCAATGCATCCCGGTGCATCCCAGCAGATCCCAATGCATCCCAGCACATTCCAACACAGCCCAGTGGATCTTAATGCATCCCAGTGCATGCCGGCACATCCCAGCGCATCCCGGCACATCCCAGCGCATCCCAACGGATCCCAATGCATCCCAGCGCATCCCAGTGCATCCCAGTACATCCCAATGGATCCCAATGCATCCCAGTGCATCCCAGCACATCCCAGTGCATCCCAATGGATCCCAATGCATCCCAGCACATTCCAACGCATCCCAACGGATCCCAAGGCATCCCAGCACATTCCAGTGCATCCCAGCGCATCCCAATGGATCCCAATGCATCCCAGTGCATCCCAGCACATCCCAGTGCATCCCAATGGATCTCAATGCATCTCAGCGCATCCCAGCACATCCCAGCACCACCGGTGCTGCACTCCCTGGACCGCAGCCGATGCGCGGGGCTGCCCCGGAGCGGCCAAGCATCAGCAGCGACGCCAAAACCGCCGGGATGGGTCCCAGCGCCCCCCATTGCCTGTCCCGCAGGCGTCCCCTCTCCCCCCGTGTGGCACCGGGACCCCGCGCACCAAAGCACTGGATCGGGGGGCCCCCCCCGCACCCCACGCCGCCCGTTTCGGGGGCGCGCACCCCATCGCCGCGTCACGAAGCCACGGGCTCCTCTGTGCGGTGGTGAGTGAGACTGTGAGGAAAACTCCTCCGGAATGATTCCCAGGTTGGTATTTTATTTTGGGGGGGAGGGTTTTGTGTTTTTTTTTTTTCCTGTTGTTAATTCTTATTACCACTTTTGGGGGAAAAAAAATTAACAAACAAAAATAAAACCACATAAAAAAAAAATGAATGGAAAAGAATAAAAAAAAAAACAAAACAGAAAGGCAGCTTTGATTTCCAGATGTGCAATCCACGCGTGAACAAAGTGATCCTGAGCGTAATTCTCCGCTGTGCTCGACGTCCTCCTCGCCCTCGTGGACGCAAGGGAGGTTTTGCTCGGCCCTGACGTCGTTTCCAGCCCGCGGAAGGTGTAATTTAAACCGTATATATATTGTGCTTGCGAGAATCATGAATCTGTGCGCCCTTGCCATTCCTTTTCCCGTCGTTTCCATACGGATATGATTTAGGGTTTGTTGGTTTCTTTTCCTTTAGGACTTGTATAGTGTTGGTTTTTTGTTTTTTTTTTTTAAAAAAAAAATAATAAAAGAAATCAATTGTAAATGTCTGGTTTTCATACGATGTTTAAAAAACATTGAGAAAGAGGATGGTGCTTGTTCCATATCATTCTTGATTGTATATTGCTTCTGTTCTGTTTATAAGTAAACTGTGCATGACTTGTGTTTAGCGGTCATTTTGGTGTCCGTTTGTGGGATTTTTATTCAGAAGAAGCAAATTCCGTAGATGCACTTATTGTAAATGTGATTAGCGTTTGCGGCCGAGGCTGGGAGCCTCGAACTGCCAAGGGAGGAAAGGAAGACGGTTAATTAATTCGTTGGCAGTTATTAATGAATAATCGCTTTGTCGGGAGCAGAATGAGGTGAGGGAGACGAAGTGTGGAAAATAATGAAGCGGAAACAAAAGGCGGTTTTACGGATTTCATTTTGATGCTTGTGATAAAAGACAAATGTACTTGTGTAGAGAAATCCCTTTAAAACAATGACTAGGAAGAAGCTGATTTTGAGGTTAATGCTGTAGAATAGGAATGTATACCAAATGTAATCTTTCCAATGCTACAATGAATTTATACATGAGATTGATATGCAATAAACCTGTGTGCTTTTATAAGCGGTGGCCCCGTGAGCTTCTTTTTTCCCTTGGAATAAGGGAGAGGCACAAGGTGGGTGTTTTGGGGTGGCTTAGTTTTGCTAAGGGGGGTAGTAAAGGTGTAGTAGGGGGAAATGTGGCACCAATGGGCATCGTGCGGCAGCGGTTTGAGGGTGTTCGGCAAGGAAAAACACTCTGATGAAGAGCTGCATTTCAGAAGCGTTATACTCAACAAAATGCAACCGTTTTTATCCATTCAACAGCTTTTATTCCTCTCCTAAATGCTCATTGAGGCACAAAGGGAGCCGGTCCTAAATGCTCATTGAGGTGCAAAGGGAGCCGGTCCTTCCCCATCCCCATCCCTGCTGCCTGCGATGGAGCGCATCCTCCCCGGGGTCCCTGCGTCCCTTCCTGCCCTCGTTGATGGCCCAAAATTTAAGTAGTGGACAGAAAGAAATTAAAATAACGGGCGAAAAATTAAAGTAATAGATGAGAATAAATAAAATAATGGACAAAAAAATTAAAGTAACGGGTGAAAATAAATAAAATAATGGATAAAAAATTGAAGTAATAGGCGAAAGTAGATAAAATAATGGGAAAAAATTTAAAGTAATAGGCGAAAATAGATAAAATAATGGGAAAAAAATTAAAGTAATGGGCGAAAATAAATAAAATAATGGGCAAAAAAATAAAATAATAGACAAAAATTAAAGTAATGGCTGAAAATAGATAAAATAATGGGCAAAAAATTAAAATAATGGCCAAAAATTAAAGTAATAGGTGAAAATAGATAAAATAATGGGCAAAAATTTAAAGTAACAGGCGAAAATAAAATAATGAACAAAAAATAAAAGTAATGGCTGAAAATAGATAAAATAATGGGCAAAAATTTAAAGTAACTGGCAAAAATAAATAAAATAATGGAGAAATATATTGGGAGTCATCAAGTGGCGCTGCCAATCTCGCTCCTTATTTAGCCCGGAGGGGAAGGGGAAAAGCCCATGGGGGGAGACAGCGCTGATAAAGGAGCGATTGTCGGGCAGCCTGGAGGGAGCAGCGCTGACAAGTGGGCTTTGTCACCCGGAAAACACTTGAGATGCGCCATAAACCAGGCAGAAAAAGGCTCCGTTTTGAGGGAGGGGGGAAACGGAGCCAAAAAAAAAAAGAGGTCAGGGAAAGGTCTGTTCCCGGAGCAGCGCTGAGCCTGGCGTTACGGGCGGCCGTCCGCAGCCTGGCCCTTGGACCCTCTTTCCCCCGTGGCTGCACCTCTGGATAGCAAGGGTGGTACCAGGGCACCCCAAAACGATGCTTAACTGAGGTGCTGCAGCAAGGACTTCAGTCAGAAACAGTCCAGGCTGCTTGAAATTGCGGAGCATCCCCTGTTGGCCGGGCCCCGGGGGCGGTTTGTGACCCCTTAACGTGACGGGGGATGATGCCAAATAGCAACCCTGGGGAGGAGCCTTTTGGGAACGGGTGACCCCGAGGCGCTGCAAACTTCTTGAAAAGATGTCGAGAAGCAGCAATAAATACTTTCTAGTTGAGTTTAGTTAAATCCTTCAGGCTTCCCCCGATGGCTGCGGGGGCCGAGCAGGGCTCCCCG
>NW_010174270.1:0-1431 GCF_000695765.1 Mesitornis unicolor | reverse complement strand
CAGCTAGGGACTTCAGCCCTGAGGGAAAGTGATAGGCATGTGGGAAAGCAGGAGACCACTAAGCTTGGCTGCAGGACCTAGGGTAAAAGTGGTTATTTTTTAATAATTTATTTTATTTATTTAATCAAGATCTTAATTTTGGTGAAAAATCTCTAAAACAAACACAACAAAAAAACACCATAACTCCTGGAAAGAAAATTTCCTTGTCTGGGGACATGATTTTGATGTTTCTTTAAAGAGAGGGGAAACAACAATGAAAAAAAAACCCTTTTGTTGAAACAGTGTGTTCCATCTGAAAACCATAATGAAACCATATCTCAGAAGACTTTTTCAGCACAGTTTCTTTTCTAGGCCTGCTAGTTACTACTGTTTGTACTCCAGTTATTTATCTTGTGTCACAAATCAGATAATCACAGTTATTTCGTAAGAACAAGAAATGAGTCTAAGGCCCCACCTAATCCAGACAGGTGATGTCACTAGATGTGGTAATCTCAGGCCATCATCTACCATCCATCTCATAATTCAATTACCATGCCTATTACTTTGTCAACTACAGTTATGGAATGTGTATCAACACTTACTTGGAAAACAGAATCTATATGCGATTCACAGCTGGAGTGCAGAAAATGGGGTGCAGGGTGGATAGGTTGGGGTGCAGGAGGAGGAAGCAGGCAGAGGATAAATGGGAGAGAGGGAGGCAGAACTGTTGGCTGTGTGTCTGTGTCCCAGGAAAGCTTCAGAGACTTCTCTGAGTCAGGTAGTCAGACAGTAATTTCTGCCAGGGGTATGCAAGCCAGCTGCTAAGACACCAAAAGACAAGTAGTCACACAGTTGTCTCATACTTAACAGTAATAAGAATCTCATTAGAAGAAATTGAAGTTAATTCAGCCTTCTCTCTGATTTCTCGTTTCTTTACATACGCAGGGAATTCCACATTGCATGTTTAAATTTAGTTTCCCCCTCCCACTATTTTTTTTAACTACAGAAAGCAAGCATTTCATGTTGTATACTAACTTCTATAATAAATTCTACATGCTAGAGCACAACTTTGTGGCTAATATTGAATCCTTCTCTTGTGTGGTTATAGGACAGAAGAGGTTCCAGCCAGAGAAAAGTACTTACTGCAAATAAGAAAGCAGTGTGAATGCTTCAGCTGAGATTTGTGAATGAGGTAGAGGTCATAGCAGGAGACACTGTGGGAATCAGATTGATGAACATAATATTAGTTATTTATAAGTACCAAATAATTTGAAGAATAAGGCATAATAATAATGTCTATCAAGTGATTTATATTACCATAGCACTGTGCAGAATGAGTAGCACTAGCAATGTATCTGGATGTCTTGCATCTCTACTTGATCTGCATTCCATTGCTATGAAAATGCTGGAAAATGAGCAATAGTGGCCCCTGAAACTTCAGGTTTGGGTAAG
>NW_010174269.1:0-1462 GCF_000695765.1 Mesitornis unicolor | reverse complement strand
GAGGCGGGCTCACGTTCGGCGAGAGGCGTCTCAGGCCAGAGGGGAGCATGCCCCTCAGGGCAATATAAAACTTAAGGGTGTGCACGCCACATCTGGCCTCATGGCTTATTTTAATTAAGCTCTGGCACCAGGAAAGTCTGATGAAGCGAAGAAATGGGAGGGGAAAAAATCCCATGTAGGAGTGGAGAAAGCGGGGAATGCAAGTTAGTAGCTCTACATTCCTCAAGAAAATACTGAGGAAAAAAAAAGTTAATGGAGACACTTCCACAGGTTTTGGGAAATCTACAATGAAGAAGTGTTTTGGTAGGGTAGAGATATGTAACATCATTCTGACTTTGGAGGTATTGTCTGTGGCATACAATCCAAATTAAAATGTGTTTTAGAAACACCAGAAAAGTGTAGATCAATATATTTTTCTGAGAGTCACAGGAGATGCAAGTTAGGGATAACGTATTTCCTGTAGACAGGCAAAGAATTAATGTCTGCCATTCTTCTTTTATTCCTGGTGGCCTTCTGCCACGATACTGCCAGTAAGGGGTTGTGTAGTGTCTTCGGAAGGGCAGGAACCTCATCTGTCATTACTCTGCCTGATTTTTTTTGCAGCATGGTGAAAGATGCCTTTAATTTTTCATTAATCGATAGACAAACCTCAAGAATGACCAACAAAACATGTCATTGAAATCAAAGCAAAGATGTTCCATCAGCAGACGGTGCTTTCCTTTTTAAAAGGCAAGATGGAAAACAGGTTAGCAATTTACAGTTAGGAGCAGAAAGATCAGGATAGAAAAAACATGAAGGGTAGAAGTCAAGAGCAGGAGCTTTTTAAATCAGTAAGCCCTAGATAATTACATGCATAGATATGAATTATGTAAAATGTTAGTTAGTGTGGTTGCCTTTTCCATTCACTACTAAGCTAAAAAAAACCCCTCCAAAATAGATACACGAAAACAAAACAAAGCAAAATAATAGTTAATTTGTCTGCTCTAGAGAGTAGTATAAAGCTGCTGAAATGTTCCATCAGTTCATTCTCTCCCACAAAGGAAACAAATGCTAACTTCTTACACAGTTTCAGAGTTATTTGTAAACTTTACTAGGAAGCCAACAGGCTATGAAGCAGTTGCAAAGGATTACTGTGTGGAAAGTTGTGACTGTGGTAGAATCATACCAGCTTGATTCCAAAAAATAAATGTACAAAAGTGAAATCCTGAGAAGGAAGGAAAATAGAGAACTATGGGGGACCTCAGCTGCACTGAGGCCCTTGGACAGAGCGCGCAGCGAGATCAGGCAGAGGGCACTGCCTCTGCTTCTAATACGGCACGAAGTTTTGCACCCCCCGTGCCGCCCTTCAGAGGAACAGACTCAGGAGAATGAACAAATTGCGGACGCTAAGGGAACAACGGGGAATGTACGGCTAGAAGGAGAAAAAATTGTAAATTTCGGCTGCGGGGGGCAGGAGGGGGAG
>NW_010174268.1:0-218 GCF_000695765.1 Mesitornis unicolor | reverse complement strand
TTCATGAGGTAGTGGCCAAGGTACTCAGGCAAAGCCTTAACCCAACTCAAGCCCGCATCCATCACGGTCCAAAATATATGGCAATATAATATGGAGACAGGGCAAGTCAGCATGACAGATACCAGAACAAAATTAACAGAGTTCACAAAAGCATGCTGTAACCGGCCTCGCAGAAGCACTGTTACAGGAGACATTGTAGTATCAACTTCCAACTTGTC
>NW_010174267.1:20026-55077 GCF_000695765.1 Mesitornis unicolor | reverse complement strand
GGTTCAGCCTGTCCAAATCTCTTTGGAGGAGGGAAAAGCCCTTGACTTCTTGGGGGACAACTCGCTGGCTTTGGTTCAAGCACTGCATTTTTGTGAGACTTTGGGAGGGAAGAGGGAAAGGGTAGGTGGGGATGACCTGGTCATGTCATTTTTACCACAGAAGGAAAAACTCCACTGTCCCCATCTAGATTAGGAGGAGTGTCCCAGCAGGGCAGCTTGGAGGACAGCAGCACTGCCACCAAGCGCTGAGCCCAGCCATGCTGCCTTCGCTCTGCAGTGACCAAGATATTTCCAGACTGGGTATAAATCCAGCACTACCATGACAGACCAGGATAACACAGACTACCTAATCTGCTGCGTTTTCCAAAGCCATTAAATACACCACAATACAGGTAATTTTATTTTGAACGCTTGGAAACAAAGCTTAGACTTTTTTTTTTCTCCATTGTATTTTTCTCTAGTTAACACTGTGGAGATTTTCTTTTATGCCCCATGCCCCCATTTCAAGAGGTTACATCTCTGGGTTTTGGGGCAGGCACCTCCTGGGGTTATCGACAACCCTCTATCTCAGGCACTGAGGAGCATCCCTCACCTCAGGAAGAGGCAGTGCTGAGCAGCCTGGTATTTGGGTGGCTTCCAGGGGCCTCCAAGAAGGGGAGAGCAGAGAAAGAGAAGCTCTCCAGGTTCTCTGTAGAGCACTGAGACAAAACGAGAGGAGTCCATTCACCTGCTGGGCACCTTGCCGAGGCTGGATAAGCCCAGGTTTCACAACTGCCACTGCACATCGCCATTGCAAAGGTTAAGTCAAACATTTCCTACTTAGCTAATAAATCAGTGGCTGCATTATTTCTTAGCTCTTGCATCATTACTCTTTCATGCCTTACTCTGCTCTGCAGGAAGTCATTTAACAGGCAATAAAAAAGTCCCTGGGGAGCACAGGCGTAAGTCTGCTCCAGCCAGGCTCTCTCACAATATTCCCCGAAGGCAGAGAGGCAAGAAACAAGTCACCTCCCTCTCCCAGCATCACCCCAAAAAGACAACATCCAAAGAAAAAGCCATAACAACCTACTTAACCTCATTTATCTGCCTCATGAATCAAAGGTCTCGTTATCTACATGTACATGAAATCCCAGAATTACTGCAGAAAGAGCCTTTATGCCAAGGCCTCGCAGTGAGCTAATGAGTTGTTAAGGTGTTAAGAATAGTCTTTATTCACCTGAGCCCCAGGTGAGCCTGCTTGGGCACAGCCCAGGAACTATCAGCTACTCTGGCGAGCTTGGGGCATGCTGGGCTGGGCCGAAGGATGTGGGCATGTAGCAATAGGATGAGGGGTAAAGGTTTTAAACTAGAAAAAGGTAGATTTAGGTTGGATATTTGGAAAAAGTTCTTCACTATGAGGGCAGTCGATCACTGGAACAGGTTGCCCAGTGAGGTGGTGGAGGCCCCAACCCTGGAGACATTCAAGGTCAGGCTCGATGGGGCTCTGAGCAACGTGATCTGGTAACATTGTCCTTGCTCACTGCCGGGGGGGTTGGACTGAATGAGCTGTAAAGGTCCCTTCCAACCCAGCAAATTCCATGACTCTGAGGAAGCTCTTGCTTGTACCCCAGAAGCAGCTGGAAGGACAGGGATGGTTCTCCTGACCATGTCTGAGGAAAGTGTGCAACAGCTCCTCAGCTTGCTCCAGAGGAGGAAAACAAGCCTCTCAGAGATGTTCTGAGGATAAGATCCTCAGTAATTTTATACATTTCTGTGATGATTTTTTTCAAAGACCTTCATAGCCATCCCGACTATTTTGGCTGCAATAAACAAACATCTCTCTCTCCTCTTGGTGGAAAGGTGGTTTCTGATAAATTTTCCATCTGCAAAGCACATCACGTCTGGTTACCCACTCTCACACATGTGCTGCTCATCTGTGTGGGTTGATTTCAGCCCTGGTGATGAAGGGAGCAAGGAGGTGGGGAAGAGCCTTTGGTGAACAAAAGCCAGGACAGGGCTCTGGCATGTCAGGTATTGAGTTGCACAGCTCAGCAGCACCACTCTGGCCAAAGCCTGGGGCTCTTGGTGTGATGTGTTGGTCCCAACCAGCGCTGGGATGCTGTGATCAGTCCCCCCTTGGTTCCCCCCACTTACTTCCAGCCCCTTGCCCCTCCTCTTTTGTGCCTGTGCTGTTCCTGACAGTACGGTGGCTCGGAGCACTGACCCCACTGCAAAGTAAACCCATTTTTCAGCAGGGGGGGCATCTAGCACCTTGAACCAACTTGCTGTGGGCTTGTCAGCTGAAGGCAGGGGCTGAGGGTCAGGAGTCAGTAGGGCCACAGCAGCCTGCACTTGATTCACCTTAGCAGCTGTGTAGCTGCATCCTCAGCTGCCTTGAACCACCTGTGTTTAACTGGCAGAGCACTTGAAAAACTTACCACACTCCCAAAAACCTCATCTCTCCCTGCTCACATCATCCCAGCCCCTCTGAGGGCCCCTCTGGTGCTGCTGAAATGGCTGCTTCTTCAGATGCCGCAAGAGCCTGAATTGTGCCACTGGGGTAAAAAAGCCAAAGTCTTGGGAGTTATTCAATTCCAGGGAATAACATCAGTGACCTCTAAAAGTGGGCCTTAGGTTATTTTGGCATGTTTGCTTGTACTGACAAGGGCACCTGTCCTTTTGTAGTAGTAGTTTAGCCAAACTTTGTTTAAATA
Organism: Mesitornis unicolor; assembly: GCF_000695765.1. Lineage (NCBI taxonomy): Eukaryota > Metazoa > Chordata > Aves > Mesitornithiformes > Mesitornithidae > Mesitornis > Mesitornis unicolor. Next base: position 52,384 of record NW_010174267.1, on the reverse strand, counting down.
TTAAACACAAAGCTTAACCTTTAGTAGCAGTAGTAATGTGGGGGGTTTATTTTCACTTGGGCAGGCTTGCTGGATCAGCAGCCCAGCTTAAAACCCCAGGTGTAGAAGCCCAGGCTGAAGATACCAGAGTGGGCTTAGTGCTGCATTATCACCCTCAGCACCTGGGATCCAGCCGTGAAGCACTGGATGCTGGGTACCAATGAAGGGGAGTGTTAAATTCCTGCAGTACTGCAGAAAGCAGGAGATTTAATTGCCTTTGTCTTAGTAGGCACAGCTAATGAGCATTGTGAATTAATGCTATAGCTTTCCAGCCCTCCTGAAGCCATTCACCAGACCTGACTCATAATTCAGGTCAATTCAAAAGGCTGCCAATGCTGTGTACTCCCCTTCTGTTCATTTTTACACATCTTTGCTTATTATCCAAGCTGGTCTTTGTAATAAAAGGGGTAGGGCAGAGTGAAGGTGGTGATGGTAGCTTTTATTATTCCCTTATCTTCTGAAATTCCTCTTGATTATGTGGCCTGCAGCACTCTTCTGTTCTGTTTGAAATAAATCTTACTTACCAGAGGAAAAAGAAAACAAAATCCAGTGTGTTTCTATGGCAGGGCTAACCAGCCTGCTCTGTGGAGAGGGCTCAGCTTTGGGTGGCCGTGGTCCGTAGCTGGGACAGGAATGTGGGGGACTCCAACCCCTTTCATCCACAGCAGTGCTCCTGGGCACAAATAGGATGAGCAGAGCTCAAAGGCCAAACATGGCCTTTCTGCAGTAGTTAAACTCCCTCTTCAGAAACTGAGTTACATCCCAAAAGACTGTCCTGTCTCCTGCTGGAGTCTCACCTACCTCCTGCAGCTTTTCCTGCTTTCATTTTGTTCCCTCTCTCCACCTGGTCCTGTCACAGCTCCCGTGTCCTGCCAGCTTCACCCCATGCAGACCACTCAGGCGATGAGGGATGCCACAGCTCAGTCTCTACGCCAAGACAGCAGCATTCAAACCCACGAAGGAGGCAGCCAGAACAGCATTTTTCACCCAACTCTCAGCCAGCAGCCCAGGGACAGCCTTGACTGCCCTGGTGACCTCCTGGGCACGCATGAGGAGGAGATGCTCCTTCTTTCAGAAGACAATCCTTTTTTTGGGACACGAGAGCCATGTGTCTTACATCAGCCACACAGGTCCCCTGGAGACAGGCATGCCCCTATGGACCCCTCAGATGGTACCACTGGCATGGAGGGGGGCAGGTGGCACTAAGCCATGGAGAGAGCACGTTGCAGCCCCCACTGCTGCGGAGGGACTTGCTGGAGGCTCTGCTAGATCCCCCCAGGAGGATGCACCTGGAGCCAACAGCTGCCAGGGAAAATTGGGCTGTACTCCTTTCCCCTTCGCACTCCCTCCAGCCATCAGCCAGAGAAGTCAGGCTGGCCCAACACGGATCTCTTCCCAAGGCCGTAGCGACAGGCTGCTGCTGTAAATCACAGCACACAGCATGGGCCGGTACAGAAGGGCAGTGTCACTGTCCTGTCAGGCAGCAGCAACACTGCCTGCAAGGGCAGCACCCTCTTTGGAGAATCCCAGGGTTAGGAAGGCTGAAGTTCTCTGCTCAAGTTAGACCAATGACAGCATCCCTGACGAATGCACAGAAAGCGACTCTTCAGTATTTTGTTCTCTCCTGTGATGATGGATGCAGTCAGATCGTTCGCAGGGAGACACCTGGATCATTCAAGGGCACACCTACACCTGAGACTAACATCCACCAAGTGCCTGGATTAGTGATTTATATACAATGGAATAAATCAAGGCTGGCAAGATGGGATCAGGAAGGGGTGCAGCTGTCATCATACCTCTCCTCTTGGCCTGTGGTTCAGGAGACTCAACTCAGCCACAACCAACAGGCCAGCCCCCTTTCTGATGCTGGCCTGAGATTTACTGCCCGTTCTTACCACGTAATTTACAACCAGTTTATTCCTCACAGTGAGGTTCAGAAATGTCCTGGCACAAGGATTAAATACTTTCCCTGTGGGGCGTAGGCATTCTTCGCAATCATTACTTGAAATTACTCAGAGCAGCAGGAACTGGTGAAATGGGGAAAGAAAAACATCACACAGAAAAGAAAAAAATAGGAAAGGAAATGTATTTTATTGAAAAAAAAATTACATTTCACTTATACACCATGAAAATACTGAGTTGTGTGTTATTTCCATAAGAAGTAGTTAAGACTTTCACAAGAAAACCACATTCTTTATTACAGCGTTACTCCATGAGATGAGGCTCTGGTGGCATCTGCACTGGGCATTTTCACTAAACAGTAGAGCAGGACTAAATGTGCTTTGGGCAAAAACCCTAAATATTGGCCTCTTCCAGATGCTACTCCCCATTGAAAGCATGACACTCATCTGGTAGATACTGAATTATTTCTGAAATAGAGACAAATCTCAAATTTTCTCTGCCTACTTAGATCTTAGGCAAATTCACGTCTATTCCTCCCCTCCATTTTTAACAATTCTGATTTGTATTTCCCATTCAACAAACTAAAAACATAAAATGGCACATAGGCTATCACTCTTCCCTCTTCCAGCAAGAGAACAGTACCGAAAGGGATACATTGCACTAACAATCACTACCAGCAGGTGACAAGATCACTGGATGGTGCTAAATTCTGTGTTTCCTTCTGTCATTGCATCTCCAGGACACCAAGCCCAACCGTTTCCTTCCCTAGCAGGGTGGGTATTCACATATAGCGCACACTGGGCAGGTGAATACTTGTGCTGTGCTAAATGCAGGCCACGGGACAGGAGTCCCTGTCTGCAGGTGGCATATCCCAACGTCGTGTGTCAGGGGCTTATCACAGGCAGCGTGCTGTGCTCCCAGCCAGCTGTGACAGGCTGTGTCACATCGCTTGGCAAGGCACCTTCCAAAAATCCCTTACCAGAGACCTTTGGTGCGGTTAGATTTAAAAATCTGTAGGCAAAAATAAAGACTAATGCCACAAATCCCCAGGTAATTTCCCTTATTTATTTACTTGTTTACATATTTATGTGATTTCTTCCTTACTTAAAGGGGATGGGAAGGCAAAGAGCCAGACCTGGACAATTGTGACACTGCGCAAGTGCTGTGAATGCGGAGTTGAAACTTTCTCCACTAGGATCTTCCTACTATCATCCCTGCTTTATTCTATGCTATTTTCTATTCTGCTAGGCACAAGCATCTCATAGATTATTAAGAACAGTCACACAAAATGTTTTAGTACTATAATGTTTTTGCAGTTTGAGAACACCAAACTCAGATTACTAAATCCACAGCTCTTCTTTCAAGCACTTAGCTTGGACTAAGGACTCAAGGACTTATTTTCTTTACCACTAAGAGTGCAGCTTTGCAATTGAGGTCTGCTTAACCAGCATCTCGCTGCCAGGAAAAAATGCAACCCCATTCTCCTCCCTTTTGTCCAGCTGCATCTTCTCAACCCCTCCCTAGCAGTAGCACAAGCACTTATCTGTTGCCAGGGTGAGGAGGTTAAGGGAACTAAAGGAGATGAAAACTTCAGGGGTTTTGGCTGGATCAGTTGCCCATCAATGAAGTCTAGGGAAATTACATAGCTAATCCAGGTTCCTAAAAGAGGGAGGAGCATGAATACCCTGCTGCTTTATACTGCAGCTTCTTAAAGTGCAGACAGAGCTGTGCAACACCAGAGGTCTGGTAGAGCACTTCGAAATGAACAGCCCAGCAGCTTCACAGAGCTCATCTCCCACTTGCTCAGAGTTAACTCCTCCGCGCTTCCCCTGAGGGAGGGTGCAGGCAAAACAGTCGCTCTGCCACCACCATGGGTGTGCTGCACCCACAGATTCCCAGGGGAGGAGAGCCAGGCACAGTGAAGCGTGCAAAACACAGCTGCTCCCTTCCATAGCCTCTCTCCTCGACAATGCATTATTAATCTTGGTGATATTTTTTCTTGCTAATTCAGCAAAGCAGAAGGACTTCTCTTTTAACATATCCAGAACTTGGGAGCTCTTGAGAGAAAAACTCCTAATAAATTCTCCTCTACTTTTTGCAGCAGAGATTTGTTCAGAAGTGTGGTGAGGATGCTGCCATGTTTCTTAAAAGAGACGTAACAAATGATGCTCAGTTTTCGCAGATGACCAACTGTTGTGGTAGGAGCACAACATTCACCGGAGGGCCATACCCCACAAACTGATTTATGTTGCAGACCCTTGCACTTTCTAGAATGACCTCAAGTGACAATCAAAAATAAATATATATACATGGACGGTTGTGCTTTTGCATATTTACATGTTGCTGTTAAGCACTGTAAGATTCCCCAGTCCTATGTAATTAAATCAACAAATCCCTCACCTATGTTTAACCTGTCCTAGATGCATTTGTTATTTTATTCCAATGCAAAATCTAAATTGCAGGCTTATGCCACAACTTACCTCGTTTTGTAATGGATAAGGTAGCAATATTTAGGGTTTTCTTTTTAAACAATGGTATCTACCATCCTATTGCCTCTCTCTACAACCAAGCATACAAGCCTTACTGCAGAAAGGATACAACTCATAACTGCCAACCAGAAAATACACAAACACTACAAAAGCCTACAATTTCATTAGAAATTAAATCATTTGCTATTACACAGAACTTCACTGTTTTTCTGGCATAAAAGTCATTGAATTACTACATACACCTCGAGGACAATCATTAAGATGTGTAAACATAGAACAGGTCCACCTAGTCAGTACAAAGCACCACACAAACTTTAAGTACATAGAAAGTTTGCTCATAAATATTTCTTTGTTTAACAATTCAGCACTAAAAAAATATTACTTAAAAAGGCATCTTTTAGTAAGTTATTTCAGTTCGTCCAGGGCTGGTGGGGTTGTACTATCCCTACGATATTACAGCCACCTGACTCTTTCCATACCATTCTGCTTTTCTGGAAGAAAAGGCTATTTGTGGCCGGGACCCAAAGCTTCAGCACAATCTAGAAAAATAGAATTCTCTAAGACCTTCTGCTCACATCCCGAAGGCCTACACAGCCAGCCCCCAAATTCTGTTTCCCACCCCCACCACATCGCAAATAAAGCTTCAACATACACACACACACGTACACACACAGAATACATAGATTACACTCTTCTACACACAGGTTTTTTTTTTCCTAAATAGCGATGCAACCACAAGGGCAATAGGTACGAAGTACATGTGATTTCAGTGGTAACATATGGCACAGCCTTCTCATATTGCTGGTTTTCTCTGTCTTCATAATATGCTGCCTTATTCACTGCTCTGCAAATCGTGGATTTATTACTATTATTTGCACTGTGGAGGCACTAAGCCAGGAATGCAAGCTTCTTTAGGAGCATACTTGGGAGCATCCCATTTGCCTCCAGGTCCACTGGTGCTGGACCAGTAAAAGCACCAAACTGTTGGCTGGTGGTGCTGGGGCTGTCATCTGACACAGGTGTCCTGGTGAAACAGACAGGAGCTTTCTTAGGCTGTTTAAAGCCAGATTGCATTCTTCCCTTCTGGAAAATGTGAAAACTAGATTGGGTTCTCCTGAAAAAGGTGCGCTGACAATGGCAGCTCCACTGCATTCAGCAGTCAACACCCTTCACCGGGCACTTAGGGCACATTTCTCCAGTTTCTGATTGAGCCTTGTGGATTCACCTTAAATCTGCTCCTGCACACATGTATAAACTCGCTGTTTTACCCACTTATTTAAAAGAGAAGAGCTATTTTGGATCTGTGACTGAAGCTCAGTCTCCATGGCTGACGTGTTCTGGAAAGCTCCAAAACTGTTCACCAGTAGGCTCTCACTTGTCAGAAGCAGGAGTCCTTGATGAAGAACAGCTCTCTGAATAATGTCACCCTGTGATTCTAACAGGAGTTGAATGACTAAGTCAGCGAGCCAATAAGGCTGTAAAGGGATGTAAAAGAATAAGTTGTGTTTCCATGTACAAAGAAATATTTCAGTTCTAGAGTGATCAAAATTTGGAACAGTTACGTCTCAGCTTCTAAAGGCATTATTTAAATGGGCGAGGACCGTTACTCAGGAGAGGGGGGTTTTCTTTAGTACAAGTGTCAGCCTAACTCCTCCAGTGGGCACAAGCATACTAACGTAGCACCTCCTCCAATAACTAGGTCTCATTAAGCTGGAGACCTCCTCTCTCCCTCTTGCAAAGCACTGCCACAGCAGCGAGACTGCAGAGCACCGACAGAAGCAGTTGTTCTGACACACAGGAACAATTGTTTCCTGCTGTAAAGTCTTGGATGCTCTAACCTACGCAGCAAGATAAAAATTACCTTGTGAAGGGGAGTGCAGCTAAATGCTGCACAAGAAATAGGCCTCAAACATGAGTTGTGGTTCTTATTCCAAGCCCCTCTTCTCACCTTGTATGCAGGAAGAGAGAGCACAACACAGAGAGGTCCTACACATGCAACTAAGGGGCATATAAATGTAGTGGTGCAGAATGCCAATGGTTGTCTTCCCATGAAACTTCTTTAAAAAAAACAGAAAATAGTTAAGACAAGGATGTTACTCACTTCCACATACCTACTATCTTACAATGAGATGATTACGGAGCATAAATGTGCACTCTTTAATTAACTACCCTTTCTCTATACTAGGATATAACTAAGGAAACCTTTAATTGCATCCACTTTATTCAGCAAGACTATCAAACTGTTCTTGTTCTGTTTAATTCTAAAATGATTAACACATTCAAAAATAGGATCTAACAATTTGTGTGTGCATGGTATATTAAATGTAGATATTTTTATTACAATCTTCCTTGCCACATATTTTAAAATAAAATAAATCAATACAATCACCATAACAGGCTCAGACAACAAATTGACACCATCCAACCAAGACACAGTTAAGATACTTTAAAAAGGCAGTATGAGTAGCTGGAAACCTTGGTCCTCCGATTCTTTTGTGTAATACATTGATTATAGATTTTTTTTTCCACTTACGATAAAAATCAGCAAACAAATGTGAAAGTTAACAATTCATACTGCAGATTCCTAAAATGTTTTATATAAAAGAGCGGATAGCATTGATTTTAGCACAATGTCTTCATGTATGTCTCCCAAAGAGGTACATGGGAATTTTAAGCATGTAGAGACTAATCTGGGCCCAGAATAGAGTAGATCATTTGTAACCAACTTTTGGTCTCTCCCACATCATGGCTCCACAAACGAGTGCCCTTGCAGTCATCAAAATGGCTGAGCACATACACTGCCAAGTTCATTTCAGGAAAAAAGGGATCCCACACAAATTGCTTTCAGCAAGAAAAAAGAAAGAACAGTGGGGAGGTCACCTGGACACAGACACAAAGCGTTTGCTGCTCCCATGAGTACAGGTACTTCAGCGTTAGGAGCGTCCCCACTGCTAACGTCACACGTACACGTGGGAGGATGCGTGGCAGTGAAGCCAGCAGCTCCTACCTGGCACCTGCTGGACTGGTGGTTACAGACACCTTGCATGCTGCTAGGACGGTTATGGAAGATTATCCATTAGTTACTGACTCCACTCTCTGGGCTAAAGTGCTTGTTCTGTAATCAACCGGGACCTAAACTAGCTTAGACTAACCATTTCTCTTTACCTAAGGATCTGCAAGTGGACCAGACAATCCTGATTAGGTCTCCTCCAAGCCCTTAGATAAATAGTGGGCAGCTGTCTAATACTGAGACACTTTCCAGCTGCACCAGAAAGACCGCAGGAACTCAGAAATATTAGATACAGCTATTACATGCAGGAGGAGACGAGGGAATAAGAGATTGGACAGGACTGTGCTGAGTCTCTGAATTTTGTTCTGCCAACGTTATGAAGAAGCGCTGTGTAACTCTGAACAAATAAAAACCCATCCAAGTACTAAGTATGTATACCTTGACATTTTCAAAGACCTGCTAGCCTGTTGTGACTACAAAATGTTAGCTACAGAATATATTTACAGATAATTTCTGATGTTTGTTCCTGGCAAGAGATGTTAAGCCCAATTCTCACTGAAGACATAAACCTGACCTAATTTAGATCAGGCCAGTGGGAGTTTAAAACAAGTAGCACATGAGCGACTCCCAGGGATTTAAAGCAGAAGATGACAGCAGCCCACTGCTACAGAATCCAGCTACTGCAAAGTATGAACTTTTGCAAATTGAGCACATTAGTATCATTACTTTTTTTTTTTTTTTTTTTTTTTAGCATGGATATGTCACAGATTCTAAGGAAGTGTGAATTACTGGCCTGGTACTTCCTTTGAAGCAGTGGGAAAAGATCACAGCTGACAGGTACAAACTGCTCCAGCAAACACCTCACTTTGTTGTCTATGGCAAGCTCAAGGTTCATTATGGTTTACAGACGAAACCTTGTTTCTAAGGTAGCTTTAAGTTTCCTAAATTCCAAGCTGCTTTATTTCAGAGAAAGTCAGCCCTGCCCATCTCTCAATTCTCTTGTGAAAATCTGTTTTTTCAGTGCCAAAAATAATTGTGCTGTCTCACACTTACTAAAAGGGCTTTTCCCATGTGTCCATGCTTACAACAGGTAGTATCTTTGACAGCAAATTTTCACAGCTTGACATTAAAAGGCCAATTTTGAGCTTCTCTCTCCTGTTCATACCCTAACGGGAAGAACTGAAGAACTCAATTTTGTACTGCACCAATGCAGGGATGGCCACCATATGGCTCTCAATTCAGCCCCATGCAGTTCCCAAGCCAGGCCATGTTACATGGCTGGCAACGAAGCCAGTGCTGGTACAGGTGGTGCTGGGCAATCCACAGCCCTGGCTACAGGAGCCAGGACACCAGGAGCCACTTTCAGACCCAGCTAAGCTACGTACAGGAGCAATGGGATCCTAGAAAGCAAATGTCATTTACTGCATGCGAACTGCTCCTGAGATTCATCTAATTCTCGGCCATCTGAGGGGACACAGTAGAGGTCTCAAAGCTTGGCCATCTGAAGATTTTTGTATGTGACCCATAGGAGCTGCAAAACTGGATACAGCTGGGTGAGGGTGTCAAGCATAATATCACAAAGTGGACTATGATATGTCTAGGCAGGGAAGATCAGTATCTTGATCCCTTCTTCCCAAGAGGACAGTAGGGATTATGCACTTCCATGTGAAATAGTCTAATTTTAAAAGATAAATAAACTCATAGTTATATTTGGAATATGGCATGCAACCCTTCTTTAATAAATGCTAGAAACAGCTAAAATCCTTTTGTGTTCAACTGTTGAAATGCAGCACCAGCTACAGTATTTAAATATCTCTGCTGAAAGCAACTATCTCAAAAAAGGCAATTGCATTCCTGGCACAACTGCCTAAGCAAAAAGCAGCTAATCTAAAAAAGGGGAAATTATTAATGCTGAGCTATTTTCTAGCCTATCTGGAAGTTTGCATCTCAGGAAGAAAAAAATATTTGCATCAGTTTAAAAATACAGTGCTGCAAAGAAAGGCAATTTGTTGTACTTCAGAGAATCACAGAATGGTTGAGGTTGGAAGGGACCTCTGGAGATCATCTGGTCCAACCCCACTGCACAAGCAAGGTCAGGTACTGCAAGTTGCTCACAGCCACGTTCAGTCACATTTTGAGTATCTCCAAGGATGGAGACTCCACAACCTCTCTGCACAACCTGTGCCAGTATTTGATCACCCTCACAGTGAATTACATGTTTTTAATGTTTAATGGAATTTCCCATATTTCAATTTGTACACGTTGCCTCTTACACCTTCGCTGGGCACCACTGAGAAGAGCCTGGTTCCTTCTTCTTCACAGCTTCCCATCAGATATTTATATACTGTAAAGATAGTTCGTGTCCTTTCACATGTTGGATATCAGCCATGAGCTCATCTCTGTTACTGACTGCTAATTGTAGCAACTGTTCACATCACCAAAATTATTATTGCTAGAAAGTTATTCCGTGGCAGTGGTTACTAAAAACTGTGGGAGGACACTCATATTTTGTAGGTAATTTCTGGGTTTTTTTCCCCTTAAAATTCTCAAGTCATAAGATTATTTTTTTTATTTTTTTTAGTGCCAAATGCATGGGAAGAAATAAAAATATTACTAGTTGTTGAGAGTGAAAGCCTGACGTTTGCCCTTACATTTACTACAAAACATGTTCATCTCTTAAATTTCATTTGCTGCAGAGATACTGAAAATGAGGGATTTCAGAAATGTATTAATAATGAAATCTTACTCTATGGAAATAAATCTGTTCAGCTAAAAATTCCCTTTTAAGGATAAATTACTCTTCTACTAGGTGAAATCAATTAACTTTTACAGTGGCAGAAAATCCACAGAAATGGTTGGATAAGTAAAGACTTCAGTGGCCAAAGCAGCTCTTCTGGGGACTCCCAAGCGATGCAAGTGACACTATCAGTTAGGTGGGTGTGATGAGGAAGGTGCAGGAAAGGTATCTGGAAGATACCCAAGAGGGAGTTTCCTGAGCATACTCAGGTAATCGAGAAAAACTCGGGCCTTTCCTCTAATGCAAATTTGCTTTGTGTCGCTGCAAGTAGAAATGCTGTTTTAATCGCCCTGTGCTGAGACTAATGAAGCTCATCAACTGACTTTGGATTTAACAACACATTAGGTCTCATCCTGGGAGAAGCAAGAACCTTAGTCCCATACGGAAATCATGCAGAAGTATGAGGAGTCAGTACCTGTCAGCGTATCTGCCCTCCTGCTATAATATGTGGCTGCGATGTATAGGACGCTGAAATTATTAAGAATCCCACTTTGAAGCCTTATGAAGCAGAATTTTGAAATAAAGATGCATAAATAATAATGCATTTCTGTCATCTCTGATCAGCGTAGGCTGCAGAGACATTATGAACAAATTAATTTTGTATGTTTCACTGCATTTGGTAAACATCAGTAATTTCCTAAACTAAAATATTACTTTTACCACACTGTTTCATTGACAAGCCTGCCAATAGTGCTCACTACTGTTAAGGGGAAGTGCCCTAGTAGTTTGTAAATACATCCACCCATGGAGAACAAAGCAGGGCAGCCAACTTTCAGGGTAAGAGCTGCTTTCTCTTTTGTCCTTACAGAGTGTTCGTCCTCAGTCAAACACTAATAAAGACTCAAACCTGGCCTCAGAGGTAGAAACTACAAACTTCTAATCAGTGCTACTGAATAAGGATATTATCTTATTGATGAAGATGTTTCTGGAGCAGTTTTGGAAAACCACGTCAGCACCTATGGACATTAGAAGTAAGCAGCCAGTACCTGCAAAAACAAACTGTACAGCTGTTCATAGACAAGACACAGGAGCAGTTACCGGTAACATGAATGACACCTCAAGGTCACTTCAGAGTACCTAAATGCCAGACATCTTCAAAGTACTCCTACACACAACCAGAACTGTGTGTAGTTTTAACCCTGCTTAATTTCATAGCAGCTGAGACACTGAATACCTGAGTAGGTAACCAGCTATCTCCAGGAAAAGGGAGCATGGAGCCAGCTCCATTGGCTATCTTGAAATATATTTTCCAGTCAGTCAAGCATTCCATTAGCAAATTCACACCTAAAGTCTTTGGCAAGGCAGGAACATTGCACTCTCTTGCCCTGGGTAACACACAGACTAAGTGAATTTGACAGCCATTTTGATACCTGGTAATATGCTTCAATGCACACTAACTGTTTTGTTTTTAAAACTGAGCAAGGCCAGCACATATGTTTGAGAGTGGATATCTGCCTATGCTGGGCACTATTTCATGAAAGTCAGGTTTCTGTCACAGATCTAAGGCAAAGATTACAATTAACAGGAAAGAAATGAGGACATCAATACATTGTGCGTTATTGGAAACGTACAGCCTTTATAACACAGTGGCTTTCACTATGATCTCTGGGTTTTCTATGTCCTTTTTGCTTTGGACCATTCTCAGTTCGAGCTGGGCTGAGCTTGGTTTGTTTTCTTCTCCAGCTTGTGCTAAAAAGATGACATCAGAATGTCATTAAGATCAGCAGTATAAAAAGAAACAAGTTACATTGTTCTGTTGCTTCACTATTTTTTCTACCCTCCTCTGCCCCCCAATCTGCCTTACTACGCCCTGCTAGAGTCTTCCAAGGCAGAAGATCCAGGTCAGCACTATGATTTCTTATTGCCCCTGTTCTGCACCTCTCTCCAGGAAAGAAACACAGCTCTGCTGTTATTAGAAAGCGACACAGACATGCTCTGAGAACCCACAGATCCCATCTGGATCTCCTTAGGAACTGAAAAGGCATGGGAACTTCAAGGGGAGAGAAGCTGAAAAAAAAAATAGCTCTTCATGTAGTCAACACAGCAAAGAGACTGTTTATTACCAGTTGATAAACCCATCCCAATACTAAATACACAGGCTCAAGAGGAAAGTGAGCAAGCTACACTCAGAAGGGAAGCTCTCTTGCACCTCAAACTCAGCATTTCCTCCAGTTCTTCTGCCACTGTTTAGCAAAGCAGTCAGGCATAGTCAGCATGACTGTAGTCCCACTACAAGCTGAACAGTGACATCTTCAGTCGGGTGTTGTCAAAAATAGGCTTGGAGGACAGAGTAAGGAACATATACACTGACACACCAAGATCTCGTTCTGTAAATTATCTGGCTGCTTCTGCACTGAGGGCTGCCTTTTGTCAGGAAACTCAGAAAGCTCTCTGAATGTTTCTGCTGATGCAAATCCAGACAGAAGAAGGGAATAAGCTTTGAATGAATTACCTTTTGCACTCTTAATGGTCCTCTGCAGAACATGTTGCATGGCTGACACCGTCTTTTCACATGCCACCTGTGATAGCGTAATACATGCAAGTTTTAGTAAAATTTCAGTTGCCTAGTTTAACAGTAGTGGTTTTGAAATACTAATATTAAGAAGGAAACATGACTGACAAGATGCAAACAAGATGACAACTATATAATGTAGAGTTTGGGAAAAAAAAATTTAGACTCTCGTAATTCTCCTGAAGCAGGTATGTATCAGAAACTATATACCCCTATCAAGGACTCTATGTGCCTAAGGCAAAGAAAAAGAAAACCAGATCTGATAAATTATTTCCAGTGCTTATTATGAAGTGAGGAGGAAAAAAAATATAATTACAAACATGCATGCAGTGCCCTGCTCTCTTGAAAGAACAATATCTTATTTGGCAAAATTACAACATCCATGTAACTGAAGTGTGATTGTCCAAAGCTGTACAAGCTAAAATGCTTTGGCAAAAGTGAAATTCTACCTTTTTTTCCCCTCCGAGATGATGAAAAAAGCCAGACTGGAAAAGAGTCTTTAAAGAATGTAATAGATTAGAAGTAATTAAAAAATAAAAGAAACATAGTTTAAACTTGCAGATACACAAATAATCTCTCCCACACCTTCAAATTGTTTGGATGCTTATGTGTCCATGCCAAAAGCATAGCAGCGAACAAGTCTCCCGTTCCAACAAAGACAGCATCCACTTTAGGAGACTCCACTCGAATTCTCTGTGTCACCTTCGTACCATCTGCTTTAGCTACAACACAGATAGACAGTTAAGTAACAGACCCAGCAATTAATACAATAGCATTCACTCTCTTTTAAAAGCTATCACCAGTTTTGAATTCCTTCATTGTCTGGAACAGAAGGATGCTAAGGAGTGTTTTAAACTTTGTACCAGCTCTTTTAAAAGGTACAACCTCTCAAAACTTTGCCAAGTTTGGATAGCATTTACAACTTATATACTATATATATTTCACTTAAGAGGTAACAGGTAGTTAGCACCTTCATTTTCTTGAAGGATTGATAGCCACCTATTTTCATTTAGACAGCAGCAGTGGCTTGCTCAGGAAACAGTGCATTTATAGAGACTGCTGAATCCTAGATAGGGCATCCCAAACCATAATCTAGAGTATCTCTGGGTTGCATGGAGGCACAAGAGCAGAATATCTCATCCATGTGCTATATTGTAATTACCATTGGAATGATCAGACTTACTCCAGACCTGGCATGTATTGAGAGCTAAGTGACATTGACTGGTTCTTAGTGGAGTCTGTTTTAAATATCAAAACTTTTTTTGTCTCTCAGCAGACTAGAATGTGATGCACAGATCTAGATCACTTAGGTGAACAAGAAAACAAGATCGTATACCATCCTACATAACTAAGCCCTTCTCACATAAAAGCATCCCACAACAGTCCAGACACACAGTAAGTCTTGGTGATGGTAGAGAGGGGGATACAAAGAAGCAGCCCAAGGACATTTTACAACCTGCCAGGTAGGAACAATTTGCTAACAGGACAGGGTAACTTTTCATAAAAGCATTCAAAACATTCAAACTTCCTGTTTTATACCACTACTACTTGTCAGGGACAATACTAAGAGCTTTAACAGCCCTGATCCATCTCACCTAGGACATCTTCCACCCAAGCACCCTCTGCCCACTAACTCAGGAGCTGAAAGGAAGACCAGTCCTGGGCACAAGCACCTTTGGCCTGAGCTATGTTATAGGTGTACCTGCTGTCTTGACTTACTGACTGGATTTTCCAGATTAATCTCAGACCTGGCTTGTCTCACTTTTCTCCAATGATCACTGAACTGTCATTGGGACCTGTCTGCCATCACCACCCCTGTTCTGCTCACCTTATTCAGATACTGTGGGCCTGAGCCCTGTTGGTGAGGGCAGTGCTCTGCCTGTGCTATGATGATGCTCAGCTCACAGCTTGTCTTCTCGCATGGAGCAGCCCCACTCTTACCACCTTCTGATATTACTGTAGAAGTAGTTCACCTAGGGATCTAAGCTCCTTCTGTGCACTACAGATGGGTCTGATGAAACCACTTCTTCATAAAGGGACTTCAAGCACAGAACAGGCTAAAAGAAAACACACTTTAATGAAGGTATTGATGACTTACTTTTTCTGTGGCTTCCCAGAGCAATTAGGTAGTCATTTCCTAGAGGTGCCTGTAGATCTGAGCTTGTGATCACCACAGTCTCTGGTCCCATGGCATGGAGCATATCCATTACCTTTCCACGTACAAAAAGGCAGGAATCAGTGACTGCAGTGTGTGTTGATTAAACCTTGCATCATTCACAGTACTGAGAATTTTTGACAAGCACCTTCTGGCATCTTTGGTAAAAAGGAAAAAAAAAACCCAGTTTCTACTCAAAGTATTCACTTGAATTAGTTGGATTAATTTGAAATAGGGGAATCAAAACTTCCGTACTTAAATGTACATGCTTGTTAAAATATACAGGCGTCTCTGTATTATCTTTGGATGCTCCTCTGAAAGAATACTGTTCCAGTTGTGATAAGAATTTCTGTCTGCATCATGTTTTCAGAACATCTAAGAATACGAGAACATGCAAACGAGCTGGCAGTTTGAAACACTTGCTAGAAAGACTAACTCCATGAAGTCTTACTTAGCCACTACTTCAAGAGTTAACAAAAATGAAGATTTAAAGAGCTAAATCAGAGGCACAAGTGTGTCTGTCTCAATCTTTTTTTCTCATTCTGCTTCAAACTCCAAACTAAACCTGCAAATTATGTACCTTTGCAAGTGTATTTCCACTTTGTGTGTTCCTCACTTAAACTCATTAATACTTTACTTCTGACATCACAATTGGTTTCTACAGAAGTGATTTTGATTTCACAGAAGGAAGAAAGGCTTCAGTAATGAATCTGGCATAAAACACTGACAGAATATTAATTCTCCAAGAAGAGTTTAACTAAAAATCCTCTGAGGCTAGCTATGACTCATGGGCAGCTGAATGATAAGGATTTGTTTCTGGCATTTTTTAAATTCTCTATTGCTTTTCTTTCTTGTCTAAGCCTCCAAGTTTCTTCAACTGTCAGACCTCTGCACAGACACCGTCTGGGTTTTAACGAAGCAGTAAATACACCAGCATATGCTGACATAATCAACTGTGAAGTAACATTAAACTCAATTTCATTTCTCAGTCACAATTCACCAAGAACCTAATCATCAGTATTTCTAGTTGTAGGTCTTAGATCCTTCTACATTTATATGATGTCATATTTAATTTTATTTAGAAGACTATACTGTCATCACTAGTCTAACTAAATAAATGCATTTCACCATGGAAATCGATGCCAGAATTTCTATCATCTCCAAAAGGGAAAAATTCCAGCATGGATTATTACTCAGAAGGATAGATCTGTATAGGACATGCAGCTGGGGAGACAGACAGATTAAAATATAACATCCTGCAAGCAACTATTTTAAAAATGTTTCCATTCCTAAGTATAATTCCATCCCTTCAGAAGAGATTTTTTAAACCCTATCACAAATATGAGCTAGCACATGAATCAGAGAGACAAGCAGAAAACTAACTTGTAAAACTGCTTAGCATATGCAACTTGTGTTTGCAGCTGAAATATGCAAACCTAAAAGTAATGGCTGCTCATATAACCGTGCTGTTCTCAAGACTGGTTCCACTGGTGATGACAAGAACAGAAGAAATGAGTTGTAGTTAGCAGTCAGTGGCATGAAGCACAGTTTGTCACCCTCACCCAGCTCAGTGGCGTAATGTAAAATTGGGAGGGGCACAGGAGGGGATGATAAAAGAGCTAAGATCTTTGGAACTGCTTCCTGCTGTGAAGAGATGGTAACCAACCCATGTTGCAGGACATGCTGGAGGAAAAAAACAACAAACATTTGGGCTGATGGACCCCAGCTACTCTCCAGGGTGCCACTGCAGCTGCTGTTTGTTTGAAGATTTTGTGTTCCTTTGAAGTTCAAAACCAAACTAGAAGGAATAACATCAGTCCATTATGAAAGCACTTGACTAGTCAATGAAACAAAGAGCTCAGGCCTTCTCAAGACACCAGTAAAACCATATTCCTATTTTGTCCTTCATCACCAAGCCTTGTCACTTTTTATTCTCTGCAGTCTGGATAAAAGGGTAAATCCTTACACCTCAATGCAGTATATATTTGCAGACCATCTATCATCTCTGTATGGTGATGACTGCAGCTATCAATGCTGGGGATTTGTCAGTCTTTCACCAGGAAGTACCCGAAGGCCATCACTCCCAGTCCAGTTTCTCATCTGTGCAATCTGTCCTTTTGCAACCCAAGTCTCATCCCCTTTGAGTCAATTTAAGGAAAATAAAACAGAGCACCAGCAAACACTGTCAGGAAGAGATTTGGAGTGTATTCAATCAATCCTTGCAAGAGTCTGCAGTCAGTCTGTATGGGAAAGTGAGAAACGTCTGCCTTAGCACTCAGCATGGCTGTTGCACGACTCACATGTGGACAGCAGAGGGAGCAACTCAAGCAGGTTTCTAATGCCTAGGGTCACCTCGGGTTTTCGCCCCAACCAGAGCATTTCCACAGCGCTGACAGTGTGTGGTTATTTGCCTCATGTGCTGCTGCTGCTGCCCTTCTTACACTGCAGGAAAACAAGCTCTCAGAGATCTCCTCACTACCACTGTTATGCCTTTCTCTGTAGCTCTTTTGGGAAGTTTCTTCAGAAGCCTGACACTACAACAGAAAGTGCTTTTTGCCTAGAGTGCACAAGCTTTAGTGATAAATGGGGAGAAAGAATAGAGGCCAAAGTGACTTTAAGGTTAAAGACAAACAGCAAACTGCAGCACTGCAGGCAGGAATACAGCAAGAGATCTTACACATCCTAACCTTTGCCTACTTACCTCTAAAGCTTCTTTTTCTGTGTGAATCTTCCTGCCCGTGAGTAACCTGAGAATGAAACAGAAATCTTAAAAAAGCACAAGTTCTCCAGGCAATGACTGCTTTGTTTACTCCTTGAAAGCAGGAAAACCTGGACTGCATCATCTAGACCTAAATGGTTTGTAGCTATGTGGTCTGCCATACCAGGCCACTGTCTTTAAAAGTTATGTGCACAGACACACAGTATTCAGATAAAGATTGGTATCAGTCTCCCCTGTTTTTATCCCCAAGTTTATTTGGCTATAAAAGGAAACAGGTACTTACTCAGCTTCAAACTGGTTAGGAGTAATTATATCAGCAACAGGTACAACTTTGTCCCTGTACACTGGGAGGAGATCCTTTGGCACATACTAGGGGAGAAGAAACAGTATGAAATGTTGTCAGCAGCATCCAAGATGCAGGAGTGCAATGCTCCTTCCCTGAACTACCATTCATCCTGTCACTGAGTAGCCTTACAACTCCCAGTGTACTGTTATGCAGCAGTAACTGAAGTGGCAGCACATTCTCTGGCTGGTGACAGCACAGCCAACAGCCTTTCTTTCACTGGAGGTGATGGGAAGCACAGCTAAACAGACAGGCCTAAACTGGCAGCATTAAAAGGATGTGGTTCCTTGATGAGGAGCTTTTGGGGTCCCTCTCACCTAGGTGACACAACAGTACATGGGTCTACTGCTGCGCCGACATGCACCCACATTAATCGTATTGCACTGCAGGGCTCAGGAACAAGTAACTTTCACGCTATGTGTTATTTTGTCTCCTTCTATCAGTGCAGCATTTCTAGGGTGTGCTGTACATTAATGTGTGTGAACAGGAATCAGATTTGTAATTTGTTCAGTACATTAAAATATTCTGCTTGTGTTGCACCCAAGTCTAACAAACCGCAAGCACACTTCACTGCCTGCAGGATCAGCTCTTCAAACAATGAGGGCCAATGCTCCCCTTTCCACTTTCCTGTTCCATCTCTGTCTCATCTTCGTTAGCTAAATACAGCCCATCAGCACAGGGAGATAAGCTGCCTAAGCACGCACTAAGATGTAGCAGGAGCCCACCAGCCTGTGTGCTCTTCAGACTCAGAGCTGAAAAGTGCCAGCTGCTTTGGCACATACTGGAGCTCAGCTAGGAGTTCTGGTTAGATGGGTACAGAGGTCACCTCACCATCCTGAGTCTTGCTGTAACTCAATTTACAAAATCTTTAATAAAGTTCATTGTTTACTAGTAGCTGATATTCTTTGGAAGAACCCCATTTGTTAAATCAGGATTAATACCCCCTTTTATCCCTAGTTTATTTTCTCTGCTAGGCTTATAAGCAACCCAGGGCAGGGTGCATATATACACATGCCCATGCTGTTACTGTCTCCCATTGCAACTGTACCAGCGATAGGTACAACCCCACCAGTGTTGACCACCAGGTGCTATCAGAACACCTGTCATACTGATATTGAGCTCACTCATGCAGTCACGGTGAAATGTTGATCTCACAGGGACTCTGCCTTTATAGACAGAAATGCAAGACTAGGTCACAGCTAAACTAAGGCATTTTAAATAGTAATTTTATTACTTTTTATGGCAGGAATGAGTTGGTATGTTTCATGTTAAATTTTCTCCTTTTCTTCCAACTACTTTGTCTTCCACCAAAAAGCCACAGGTAAGCCCATGGTTAGAACTCCCAAGAACTAAGGCTTTGAAAGGTGACAGTCATTAGATCTCTGCCTTGTTAGGAAAAAGCCAAGGACAATAAATATTGCAATAGACAGAAAATGAAATAATAGAACACAAAAGCAATGGCAAATTTATTACTAAGGGCTATTTCATGTGATGTTTTATGGCAGGTAAACTGTAAAAAGGTACAAGGACAAAGACGAATTCATAGTGCATGACTAGCTAAGGCAGAAGAAAACATAAAATATTATTGCTGAAGTTTTCCCACATTGCATTTTTACTAAAATTATTTGCTAGTTTTGATCAAAAGGGGACATTTCTTTGTCAGTATGCAGCCTGGTACTGGCACACTGAACCTTTCTGTCACTGATCAGAGCCCAATGCCTAACAGCTGCTGGATCTCACACGAAATAGGTCATCTTCATTTAGGTTCAAGTGGTATGTCAAATCACACTACCACTGACAGTACCAGCCAGGCTACCAGCCAAAACAGAGCTCTTGACAGAAGAGGAGGGAACTCCAGTGAGACAAGGAGGGGCAACAGGGGGATATTTTCCTGTGGACAGTCTGTATTCCACATGTTGTCTCAGCAGAGAGTTAGAAATAATCCCAGGGCTGTGCTTCCCATTGTTCTTCCCAGATACTAAACTCAAATACAGGAAATTAAAGTACAAACTTACTTGATGCTGGGATCCAAAGCCATGGTTAGGTAATGTAGTTTAGTTTTGGTGTTTAAAAGTGAGTAAATCTTTATATAGCAAATATTCACTATGTAGAAAATCCAAACAGCTAAGTACTAACCATAGAGCCTTCTCCATTCCATTTGTCACCCATCACTGGATCGCATACTGTAACAGAATAAATCTAGCTTTAGAAACGGGGAACAGTCATAGACACCCTGGTGGGACAGAAAAGTTTTAGGTAACAGTAGTGGCTATGTAATAGCACTGAGCACCTGATAGCTCATATGCTCACTCAGCTTCTCCAGAACACTCAACCAGAAAGGTATAACTGGTGCCTGCCAACTCTGAAAGACTAGGCCATGCGTCTTAAATAACTGTCAGATGGTTGTAGTCACCTTCTTCTACCTGCTTGCATGTTATGTCTGGAGGTGATGAGGATGAGAGAGTCTGCCTCCTAGGAGTGAAAGGGCTTTTGTTACGGAAAATGCAGAGAGCCCTCTCCTTCACAACCCAACCCCAAATTAGGTAATAGGAGTATGGTGGGGAAGACACATGTGAGAAGCTAATAGCTGTGAAGAGTCCTGTTTTTACTGTAGCATAAAACTATACATGCCAAATGTACACACCAAAATGCTGTGTGTACACATAAAAATTACTTGTACTATGATGAAACAAGAAGAAAATCCATGCCAAAGTACATAATGTTATTGCACCAAGTACAAGTTTAACACACATTTGGCACAGGTTCTGAATCATGCGCAGTATCGACAACATATTCCAAATGCCCTCAGTTTCAAAGTGTGAATGGAAACAGCTTAGCCGTGTACTTTAAAAAGGAACATTGTTCATTGTATTAAAAGAGCTTTTAGCAAGATAAAAAAGAAATACAAATCCAAAAGTATCAATGTCCAATCAATATTTAAGGAAGTTTCTGTGAGTAAAAAGACAACAATTTGGTTTATATTTTAAAAGCGTTTTCCTTACATTATAATCTATTTATTAAATACAAAGGATCTCAGAAGCCTTGCTGTCTTCTCGCCATCTGACCACTTCCTTCTTGTTCTATACAGCAAGATGTTTCTTTCTGCTCATGCTCCAACAGTTTTTAGCTTTCACTTACTAGTGCAAGGCTCTGGAGAACCTGACAATGCAACAGTGTTAAAGGCTAAAAAGCAACAAAACCCAAGCTCATGAAGATCTCTCTGCTACATTTTTTTAAGTGAGAACTGTACTTTGTTAACTTTAAGTCAGATATGACACTCCACAGTATTACACCTTGCAAATCCTGTGAATCATTCTAGATGTTTCCTGATGACACAGTTTACTGAATCTGAAGATGACAGGTGCAAATGATCATTTACAGCTTTTCATCCCACTAAATCCCCACTGACTTTGCCCTGTCACTCCAAGCATTTTGCTCAACAAAAGCCTATGCTGGTTATGTTCAAAAGTCCTGAAACGCTCAGTCAGGAAGGAAAAGGAGAATCTTTTGTGACAGGTTTAAGCCTGACATCACATGTTAGAGATAGCAGTTGCTAGAGACTGTTGCTCTCCGAGTTATCCTAGGTAATCCTAGCAGAGGGCATCAGAGTTAAAAAAGCCTTGGAGTGCAAGCATAGTAAGACACTTCTGGGATGTAACACAAAATCATGGCAGGGCAATACAGGAGAGTCTATCCTGCTTTTGACCGACTTGGAAATCAAGGAGAGGTTTCAGCTTTCAGCACTTAGAGCCTGTGCCTCTGAACTAAGAACAGCAGCAGCCACTGGGATTTTACAAGCCTTTCTTTGATACAGACAATACTCAAGGCACGTTCTCCTTTTCACAGAATAATACAAGAAACAGACTGAAAGGCATAAAATCAGTAAGGTAAAAAAAAAAAGCAACTCCCTCAAGACTGAAGCAAAGCTGAAATGAAACTTCACAGGAGCTTCCACAGCTGGTCCCAGCAAGTCAGAGCACAGGAGGGTTGTGAAATGCTAGGTACCATCAGACCAGCGTTTTCATTCTAAAATGTGAAAATGGTGGGCGTACACAATGATACAATACATCCTTACCATATACTAGGTTAGAATTCTGTTGCTTCAACTCCTGGACAATATCCACCACCATTGCAAGAAACGATGTGTCTCTTGTATACCCTTTGCGGAGAAAAAAAAAAAGACTTTAAGTCTATTTTCATGAACACTTGGGTTTTTTTTTTTTACATTTTGGACAGGAACGCTGCATACTTCTCATTCTTTGGAACAATCCATTTTTAGAACAAAGGCGCTTCAGTATTTCATTCAAGAATAATAGGTGGAAGACAAATTCAGATAGTGTTTGCACAACTACAGATATAACCTTAAAAATCCATTTAAGTATGTTATACATGAAGGGCCGTGTATAAAACACACATCGAAGCCATTAAATCAATCAAATCTGGTGATATTTCTGTTTATCTTTACAAAGTGACTGTTCACTGCTACAAAAAAATGAAACTGTAATCTAAACTAGATGCATAGCTCTTACTGAGGTCAAACCCAATCAGTAATCTACACTTGAGAAGCACGAATTAGATGAGAAAGTTTTTAATAAAAACTGCACACATCCCTCTTTTCTATAAAGAAGCTCCCTGCCTATATTTACAAATGCATTGCACCTAGTGACAAGCAAAGGAAAACACTGCACAGTCATGATGTCCTGCAGAACTGTATCCATTCAGAGGACCTACATAGTAACACGAGAGAAAAATCAAGATATGACAGAGTCAAAACCAAAATCCAACCCTGCTTATACTTTGCTCTGTATGCAAACCACCACCTCTTGAAGATCAAGTAGAAAAAAAACAAGGACAGATAACTGTGCTTAAAATCACAGCGTGCCAGTACTGCAAATGGGGTTAAGGGGCACAGAGTGCCAGTACTGCAAAGGGTTAAACTCATGTCTTCATAATAAATAGCTTGGTTTGGAATAAGGAGGGATATGGTTTATAGATCTTTACTTTTACTTACATCTCATGGCAACTCCAAGGAACAAGCTCTTCTTACCTGTGAGTACATAATCGTACCGGTTAACCTTGTTCAGCTTAAGTCCTTCATACAGTTCATGAAGTTCATCTGAATTTAACACCTGACCCTTCCAGTGGGCATAACCTGCAAAGTAAATGCTAGTTAATTTTTCAAGAGCTAGACTTTTTATTTAGCATCGCACATATTACACACTTGGAGGAAACGTATCAGATATTAGCATCAGAAAGCATTTCCACTGCCTTTTCTGTAAAATGCTGTTGCTAAATGAAAGCTACTATCAGCAGAACAGGTATGTGCTCAACTTCTTCTTAGCACCTTCTGTTTCCCAAAGGAACTGGAGTGACTACACTAAATTGTCCATTTAGCAGAAAATCAAGCAGAGCACAAGCAAGTTCCTGAAAGTTTTCCCATGGAGCCTATACAACTATCCCTTTCTTATGTTTGTCCCTCTCTACACATGTTTCAGACTTCAATGGGAGAAAGTATCAGTATAATCTACTTTTGTTACTGTATACTAAAAAATAAAAGGAAAACAAGATTGACAGCTAGGTGACAAGCTTAAAACAAGGCTTGTGGATTTGTCTGGATACAGGCATGCAGCATTGCTGCACCCATCAGATAGTGTTCACTGGGACTTGCATGTAACAAATAGAGTGACCACAGCACTCTCCACATCCACTCTCATGGATGCGCTGAACTTACAATGTCATCTGACAGATTTGCTTCCAAAAATAGCAGAATTGTAATGCTAAAGATCCTGGAGGAGGCAAATTAGTATCAGAAAGATACTATAAACAGACAGATAAAACCCATAAACTCTTATCCTTCAATTAATTACAAGCCAATGGTTCTTGGCCGAGAAGCAGATGGAAGTTGAAGGTTGCTCAGGAAAAGCTGAACTGATTTCAGCAAATAATGAATGAAGGTCCATGGCAGCCAGTCTCAAGGGAAAAAAAAAATCTTCCTTGACAGACTCTAAACTGTTGATGAAAGCTGTAAATACACCTTGCACCTTTTCATCAAAGTCAGCCCATATGGCAGCCATTACTCCCCTGTATATAAGAATGGGGCCTTCTCCAGGATATTACATGAAGCACCCACAATTTAACTCTGCCAACAATTCAGAGATTGTTAAAAAGGTTATGTTTTTATTAACTGGAAAAAGGAAAAGTAAAATGTTAAATGAGGCATCTCCTTACACACCACTCCCCTGTGAACACAATGCTATTTGTTTTGTTTTAACTTCTGCTCTTGGAGTTAGAAGATTCTGTGATAAAAACTGTTGGCTTTGATTATCACTCTAAACTGTGTTATTAGAGTAACTGCCAAAAGGTCCCTAGAGCCCAGGATAAGCACATTTTTCAGTTTTCCTTCTTATGAATGCAAATACACCCACAGTAGAGAGAGCAGATGGATCATTTTGTTCTCCTCAGCTTACAAAGGCCTAGACTCTACAAGACAACTTGCTGCCAGCTGGCTGGGGGACTGACTCACATCAGCCACTACAGTTCTCTCCCCAGTTCTCTCTTTTTTAAAAGTCTCTGTGAAGAAACAGAGGGAAGAAAGCAAGGGACTCCCATAGATTAAGGCTGTAGTTCCACGGCAGAACACAGCGATACCCAAAACTGCGGCGCCTAACACTTAGGCACACATGTAGCCCCAAGTATATGAGGAACCCTTGACTACAACTCAAGTATTCAGCTTATGTAACACATCTGCAGCTTCAGAGAGAAATAATCTGCCTTCTCCTCTTCCCTGAATCTCTTATTCTATTAGGACTGCAAAGCCAGTTCCTACAGGGACACAACAGAGTCCTTTTTATTCCATTTTGCCCATCAAGGAAGCTGAGTGCAGTTTTCACCCAGAATTGAGGTCAGATGGCAGAAAAGCAGCCATTCATCTTACATGGCCATAAAAATAACTACAATAGATTCTTCAATCTAGATACTTTCGGGAGTGATTCCTACAAAGGGACCTTGCATATATACTACGTAACTAAAAGTTCATCTTCTCATGTCAAGCTGTCTTAAACAGTCAATACACAGGGTCCGGGTCACACTGATCCATCACTAAGGGAGGGAAACAAATATGAAAAAAAAAAAATGTGTTAGGTAGCAGCCCAGCTTAGCTCAGGAATTGTTAAGTTACCCACATGAGGCAGAGACATTGTCCAAACTCTGTATTAATGACTTCCAAGGGTATCCAGAGGATTCCTTTTACCACCTGGTAACGTGTAATACAACCCAAAGTCTAAATCACACGATAGCTGGAGGGAAAAAAAAAGTTCCAGGGAAGCCCGAGCTACTCAGACAGAAGAAAAAAGGCAATGTCTTCACTGGATCTGCAGAGAACTGTGATTTCACTAGGAGTTGAATTATATTCAAATAGTAAGAAAAACAAAATCAAAACTGGCAGCAAGATGGAAACGACCCTAGGCCCATTCCCCAGGGTAACTTTATGTAACTTAATGGACAAGGGGCAAACCCTAAGAGCCTGCATTTATCTTACTCTCCCAGTGGAACACACAACCAAAGAGCAGCCTCTGTAGAGGGACAGAGGACAAAGCCAGTTACTCACGCTCAAAAAGGGTTTCACTAACTAAAGGTGGGAAGAGGGACTGTCTTGAAAGGGGAAGACATGGGGGTAACGTTGAGCAAAAATACAGATCAATACCGTGTGGTCAAAAAAACTCCACTGCATAGCCCTACATCCAAAACTAGTTAGGAGGGAATGCCAACAGCAAGCTTAAACAAGTGAGGTCAAATCAGCTTCAAGGGAAAGTATAAGAATGGCTGGAGCCAAGGATGATAGCAAGGAATCGCAACCTTCCTCAACTAGACATGAGAATTCAGCTGGCAATGAACACATTTGACGGCCCAGAGCTGCCTTGCAAGACCTAAGAGAAAGTCAGCTTGCTAGAAATCATTGAATGGTTTGGGTTGGAAGGGACCTTAAAGCTCATCCAGTCCAACCCCCTGCCATGGGCAGGGACACCTCCCACCAGACCAGGTTGCCCAAAGCCCTGTCCAACCTGGCCTTGAATACTTCCAAGGAGGGGCCATCCACAACTTCCCTGGGCAACCTGTGCCAGTGTCTCACAACCCTCACAGTAAAGAATTTCTTCCTAATATCCAGTCTAAATCTACCCTCTTCCAGTTTAAAACTGTTACCCCTTGTTCTATAGCTACCTGCCCTTGTAAAAAGTCCCTCCCCAGCTTTCCTGTAGGACTCCTTCAGGAACTGGAAGACTGCAATTAAGTTCCCCTGGAGCTTCTCTTCTCCAGGCTGAACAGCACCAACTCTCTCAGTCTCTCAGTGTTATCCCTATGCCTACATTAATCATGAATATCTGAAAAACAGCAAGACAAAACTTAAAACCTTCTGTTAAACTGCCTTCTTACTCCAGCTCCTGGTCTGCAGTAATATTTCCACTGTGGCACTCAATAATACAGATGTTTAAAGTCTCACAGTACCTGACTATTTGCACACATCATACAAGAACCACAGCCAAGAAAGCTAAAGAATGAGTTTCGAGTTTGTACTTGGCAAAACAACTGCATCCCATTTGGAGACTACAGAGTCGGTTAGGCATAGCAGCTGGATCAAATTATTACTCTTTTATTTTGGATATTAAGGTTAGATCTTGGCTTGCATCTTCCACAGAGGGAGAAAGCTGAGTCTTCCTTGCTTTGCTTACCAAACTACGAAATAATTCCCCTTAGTGCTGGACTGAGAGAGCAGAGAACACTGCAAATCATGATACAGCTCTCCAAAACTGCTCTTGGCTCAGACAGACTGCATTATTCTCCCAGATCAGTAATAGTTTTTAACACATAGATAAGCATAAAAATTTAAACATTTTATACCCCTTCTGCATATATGCTTTATGGCTTTTTATTGGAATTAAATGTTACGTATTTGCAGATCTGGGAACGAAAAACAGGTAAGATATGATGATGCCTGTTGTCACTTATCCCTCTAAAATGATAAATGTATACATTAGAAAAAACCAAAACCAAGAGAGGCAGCTAATACTGCACCCAAGATTAATTTACATACTTTTCTTTCCTGCTTTCCTCCACTGGTGTTTTTTTGCCTCCTTTGGAATGTATTTAAGCCTCTTAATTGCTTCCAAAAACAGGGAAAAAAAGAAAGATAAAAATTCCCAGGCATAGCAGAAGAAAAAAAAACAACAAATGAGACAAAAACAAGTAACACTTCCCCCCCAAAAAAACCTAAACCAAAAAAAACCAAAAAACCCCTTACCACTTAAGTATACCAAAGCATGTAAGATTTCTTTGTTTTCCAACCCTGAACATTCTGTTCACCACCACCTCCTGTGGTGCTCTCTGCAAAACTATTCCAGGTGGCTTCAGTAACCAAGTACTTTATGTGGGAAAAAAGGAAGAAGGATCTAGCATTTAAGGCACATGATGGGAAGGTAATCTGGGCCCAGCTGCATCACAAAATT
The DNA here is from genome assembly GCF_000695765.1 of Mesitornis unicolor. Classification (NCBI taxonomy): domain Eukaryota; kingdom Metazoa; phylum Chordata; class Aves; order Mesitornithiformes; family Mesitornithidae; genus Mesitornis; species Mesitornis unicolor. The sequence goes on along the minus strand of NW_010174267.1, from coordinate 24,918 downwards.
CACACGCAAACTCTGGCAGAAGACCTGGTCTAAACACGGGACTTAATCCTCAGCTAGCAGGAGGCCTTCAACAAAACCTGAAATACTAAAGTACTAAGTTCTCCAAGGGATTTCTCACAGTTGGTCAGTGTGGGAGTAAAATACTACCAGTGTTATGCATGAGTGGAGTTTTTGTCCCCCACTGCACAGGTGTGAATGACTGCATATGGGCAGCAGACTGCGAAGAATCACATCAACAATCATAATTTCTCATGTGTTAGACCTACCAGTCAACCCAACCACCCACTACACACCCACTAAGTGGAAGTCAAAAATGCTTTGCTTAAAAATAAAAAGAAAAGGAACAAGGGGAAAAAAAACCACAACAAAACAAAAAACAAACCAAACCAAAAAACCCACCAACAGGCTATTTGTTCTGAAATAGTCTCAAAGGCAGGATTTGGATGGCAAAGTAAGTACCTTTTATGCTTACATTTAACCTAGCAATTAAAAACAAAAACACAAATCACTGAAGAATTAAAAATGCACCCCAAAAATATCAATGACACAGTGAAAGAGAAAAAAGTAATTTTTATTTTTACACATCAGACAATGTGATGCTTCTGCAAACAATACAGTAAAATAGAAAAAAAAAGCACAGAACCTTTGTAGGTTGCTTGACAGCTTCTTTTATTTGTATGTGAAACATGATGCCATTCAAGGGTGAGTCACTCTAATCATAAAAGTTCTTCACCAAGCAACATGACAAACTGTTCTCCCAAGGGGACTGATTTAAAGCACATTTTCTCAATTTCAGGATTATCAGAGACTAAAGAAAGCTGAATTTTCTGAGCAGGAGTCAGCAGAAATAGGCCTCTGGTATCTTACTAATTTAAAAACAGGGCAAAAGAGCGCAATAATGATTCACCAAAGAAAGCCCGTTAGTCATGAATTCTCTCTGCATTTCATCTTTTGCTGACAAGACCAAGTCTAAAGACAGGGATGGGGAAAGAAAGAATGTCGTGTCCAAAACCTCACATCCTGTGCTACCCCCTCTGGTATGTCACATTCTTTTAGAAACAGGAGTTTACAGATTTTTTGAAGCAAACATTTGTCTTTCAGCTTTAGTGCTGACTGCAAAAAGGGTTCTCATAAGAACCTGTTCTTGTAGGAAAACCAAGTTGTCTTCACCAGTTCATCCAGGACATGATTCCAATGTACTGTGGCACTGCTCCAGACGCAACACCATGGTCCAACAGGGCAGTTTCTGTTCACTGATCCCTACAGCAGCACAGACTGCATGTACATGGATCTGCAGGTACCAGCGCAGGTTTGTGTGCAGGCAGGCATAGATGTTCAAGCCTGGAAAAGTCTTAGTCTGAGGACACTGCATGTTCCTACATGCCTCTCTCAAAGAGGAGGCAAAAAGCCACTGAAATCTATCCTGCAATTTAAGAAAAGGATTTAATAAAAACCCCACAGTGTTAGAAAACTAGACCTGCCATAAAAGGGAGCGTGTGCCCTTCCTTTCTTTTCTACTCCTTCCTCTTTCAGCCAGATAACCAATACTTCTACATATCATCTCCTTTTACTCACACTTGGCAAGTGCCAAACACTTACCATATCCTGATTTTTCTTCTGGAAGCTTTGCTTCCCAAAGTCATGAGGCTGCACAGTAAACTTTGGGATTTTTTAACACATTTACTAAGACAACCAAGATAACAGAAAAAAAATAATAATGTGACTCCTAAACATCTGGAGACAAAATAAAAGTTGCAAATATTTTAGACTTGTGAACTTTGAGACATTTTTGTTTTGGGGATGTTCATTTAGGTCTTCTTGGGGGGGGGGGCGAATCACTAATTTGTTGTTTCTTTTTCTGTCTTTATTGTCTGCCAACCCTTGAATGAAGCACTGACAACCTTTCTTCAGCTGTGATACTATTTAAAAAATAAAAATAAAAAAATCATCCGATTGGTAATGTAGTTCTCCTACTTTCAGACACATCTCTATTAAGGTCTTTTAATGCCCTATAAAGCTGATTTAGTCTTGAAACTGAAAGCCAACAAACAACAGGTGCTCCTCCATTTTTAGTGCTGAGTATTTCATGTGAAATTTCATTTCTGGAAGATTGCAACAGTTTTACCTAGCCATCAAAAAAACTGAACAATAAAAAAATCCCAAACTCCAAAACTAAGTATGTTAAGGGAACACGAGTCACATCCAAGTATCTCAGTAACACGAAAGAACCTTTGTACAGTGTCAAAGGGTACAAGCGAAATAAGCTGCTTTTGCCTGAGCCACAAAAGACCCGCACCCCTTGTTTAATTATTACCTGTTCTGTGCCTTTCCTCAACAAGCAGAGATGGTTTTCTAGCTAGCTTACTTTGAAGCATTTGTTTCTTCTTCCCAGGGTGACACTAAATTCCTTCCACTATAGGAACATCTTGCTAAAATAAATTTCAGCTTTCTTTTGCATAATAAAGTCTGCTAGCACTGTGAGTGTTAGAAAGTCTAAAAGTATTATGTGAGTGCATCGTGTTCAGGCTTAGATCCCAAGTAAAAATACACCCAAATGTATTAACCCCTCACCCCCTTCAGCCCTTCAGAATGTCATTTTAGGATACTTGCTAGCAATCAGGTGGGCACATAAACAGAGGAAACATTGCATCTAGCTTGGTGTTCTTCTGATGTTTGGCTTGGTAACATGATTATGAGTGTCACAAGGCCAGAACGTACAGCAAATAGTACTGAAGACTCCTGTTCACAGGCCTGCCTATGTAGATGACCTTATTTGTGTTATTCCACTGTCTGAGTTAATCAGATTACTGCCCAACAAAAGAAACTCACACTTTGAAGTAGCAGAACAGGACATTACCACGTCATATCATGCCCTAATCCCAAATCTACAGACTTCCGTGAGACTTGAATCAAAACATGAAAACTACATTTCTGTCCTATATCCTGAAAATGTGAGTGAAAACATAGAGCAATCTCCTTTCCACTCTCATGTGATGAGGTGAGCTACATGTTGAGTAGAGCTGAGTGACCATAGAGGGGTATCTGAAGAAACATGTAAAATTTTACCTGTGTGGTTTGAAAACTGGACAGAGTTCACCGTATCAACTTCAAATCCCAAAACCTGTAAGAGAAGACAGGAATATTTCTTTTACTAACACAGCTTTGTTACTACATTATCAACATTACAGAATACAGGGAAGGCTTTATTTCCCGGTGCATATTTAGAAGTCTTCAGCGCTGTTTCAAAGTGAAAGCTGAGTCAACATACAAGCCAAATAAACAAACAACGCGGTGCTTTACTACATCAGTGGCCATGGAACAGAAGTGACACTGGCAACAGCACCAGAAAAACAGAGCTCTGGATTCTCAGGCTGGAGTTCATCTGGGGATAAGGACACAGAGGCTGGTCCAGCGGCAATCACCGAGGCCCTGAAGAAAGCCTTGGCTGGTCTTCTCTGGCAAGAAAAGCAGTTTACATTTCAAGGTACTAAATTAATGCAAAATATGGAGGGAGGATTCTGTTAGTATTCCAGAAAGCCGATCTTATTAAAAGGAGGACAGAATAATCTTGAAAGAGATCAACACTATGAGCCATACATTGATGTCACAAGCAGTTTCTTTACAAGTAAAAGAGAATAGAAAGAAATCACAGAGAATTAACTTGGGGCATGATTAGGCAATCAAAGGGAGAGAGCTCTTAAAAACACCAAGTAAAAAAAGCCTAAAGCATGCTCCAAAAGCCACCTGCTACCTTGCATTACCAGCAATCCAAATATTGAAATATCCAAGAATCTTCTAGTGCAATTAACAAACACATTCTTCTTGCCCAAAGAGAGACAAATACTATGAAAAGAAGAGCACCAATTCAGGAGAAAACTAATGAGTATGTTTAACCTGATGATACCTGCTTAATATAGGCAGTCATTGCCGTTCAAGCCATTTCTAGACATTTTTAGCTGTCACGAAAGAAATTCTAATGCGCCGGTGACATAACAGTCTGACATTTAATATTTGTTTCCACATCCCACTTGCTCTGAGTAAGAATTCTCCTCAAAAGAAGAGCTGCTATATATGACTCAGTGAGTCACACCAGGAGATAATAGTAATGATGCATCGCTGTTTATGATCCACTCTCAGGCAATTTGCTAGGGAAGGCAGAGTGAACAAACCACGCTTTTGCCAGTCACGTTTTTCACTGACGCACACGCTTCTCCCTTTTTACCACGAAGGCAACCCCTCCACACATACGAAAAAATCTTTGGGTGTATGGTGCCATACATTAGGCTTTTCATACATGAAAGCCATTAAATGCTAAGCCTCTTATTTCAAAGATGGAGGTATGTGCTGCAATGGGTAACTCCTGCTTGCAAGCACTGCATTTCTGTCATTTCACAGCTCAGAGTCCACAAAGGTCTTCACAGAACAAATCTCTTCCTTCAATATATAATAAAGGTTTCTGTGCATTCTGAACCAGAAAGCAACGTAATCTCACATTAATGACAGACAGATGATCAAGTTAAAATTAACCCCAGCTTCTACTTTCGCCTCAGTTTCCTGTTTCACCTTGGTGGATTTATTTTAAAGACCCAGGGCTGAAAGGGGTGAGAACATGACAATACTGTTATGACCTTAACCTTGATGTTTGCACGTGCTCTCCAAAGAAATAAATGACAATACTCCTTCTAAAGAGACTGTAATCCCATATTCAATTCCCCTCCTTGCAATGAGCAGACCTGAGGAGTTCCAATTTCCTTCAAACATCTCGGCAACAACTGTGAATTAATCAATTTCTGTGCAATACTTAGATCACATCTCTCCAACTTTTAAACACTTGGCACTACAAAACTCATTTACTATGATTCCTACACCTAGTGCTTTAGGTAAGAGCAGCA
>NW_010174267.1:0-19995 GCF_000695765.1 Mesitornis unicolor | reverse complement strand
AGGGAGGGCTGTTTTACAATATGGATTCACACTGTACCAGCTAATAGTCACTAGAAAGAGCAGTCATTTATTGTCCTCACTAGCACTAGCTATCATTTGATTTCTCAACAAGCTTTTCTGTAGCATTAGGGATTTTTGGTTTGTTTTGAACAGTTTATCTGCTTCAGTCAGCAGAGGAGAATATACAAGGGAGGCCACTGCTAACCTGACACCTCGCTGTCTCCAAAAGCTTAGCTGCGTTCTTTGCAAAAGAGAGTTAAAGAAAGTGCTTTCTAATAGTTAAGGAAGTCACAGATGCTCCAATTCAGCAAAGGAGCTTTCTCATCAGTGCACAGCAGGCTAAAAAGCCTTTAAAGGTTTCCCTAACAATCACTTAATGGTAACAGACTACTAATTTGCCCTGGAGAAAAGACATGACTATAATATAAACACACTTAATTACACAACTCTCTAGTTCTGTTTCAACTCCCAAAATAAGCCACAGTTATTCTATTTCAAGGAGTTCCCTTTTACAAAGATTCTTATCAAAACAGAGAGTAATTAAAAGATGTGAAATGTCACTTTAAAAATCCAAGTACAATTAAACCCTCTAATTAATACTACTTTTGAAATGAGAGCAACAGATATTGAGGTCCAGGCTTAGTACAAAGTATTAAAATAATCAGAATTAATACTGAAGTCATGTTAAGCCAGTACGTGTTTGCTACCAGGGCAAACTGAATTTAAAAGTCTTATGGAATTTAGTCAACAGCAGAAGACCTGAAGACGGGGTATGTTGAAGTGCTAGAAGCAGCCTTTGACAGCAACCGCCTCTTCTACGCCCACAGAGAAAACTGTGTCTTAATTCTGGTTTGTGTAGTTCATTTAACAACCTGATCATTTCAAGTGGATAAGGAAATGTTATCTACCAACAACTAAAAAGCAGTACCGGTAGCCATCAACCTTGCATATCTTGCATAAGGACCACACCTGTCAGAAACAGTTTGATTCACTGGATGATGGGTACTTTCCCTGCTTACAAAGGGAGCTATATTCAAAAGATGTCTTGTTACATCTTTTACTATATACTCATACCTTTAATTTTGTCGGCAGAGCAAACTAAAAGCACAGATTATTTTTTTTTAATTTAATTTAAAATTTCTACCCAAAACAGAAGTTAGATGAATCTTAAGTGAAAGGTAACTGCCTAATTAGAAATACATGATTTTTGTATGTACAAACCTAGAAAATCAAGATCAGACCAAATGGACCGAATCAGATAAACAATACCAAAAAAAGAAAGTCTCATATTTGCACATGAAAGTACCAAAAATAAACCAAAATTTATGTATTTAATTGGCTATCAACAATTTTTCCAATGCCAGAAACCAGCAAGAACCAACCTTTCCTTTGGAAAATGACTAGAAAGTACAAATTCAAAACAGGACTAAATTCAAATATTTATATCAAGTTTCTTGCTTACTGATATGAAACACTTTGAAATTACTTTCTTAATTGATGCATTTAAAATCAGTCCACTCTAGTTACTGACTTTTACTTACAGACAGCAACAAGCCTCTCTGTGTTTCTGAACTACATATATATATATACACACACACACACGTATGTCAGTTAAATTGTCACCTCAACACCTTTCTTTATTTTGTCAGCAATCAAAATGCTGTCACTCAGCGCAGACTGCAAGTGAAACAGTAAATAAATATAAAGTTAGATTTATAAAGTAGTTCTGTGCCATTCAGTCAACAGAGAACAAATTCAAGCCGGTAATGGTTTCTCGTGGCCCACTGAAATCCACAGCTGTTTCTACGCTTTGTTTAAAAAACACAGCAGAAGCCACAAGCAGCACTGTGCCAGGCCCACCCATGGGACAAATGCCTTATTGAGATACTGACAGTTTCACCTCACATTCCCTGATGCACTACTTTCCCTTGGCTTCCTGAATTTCTTTGCATATCAATCTGCTACATCTGCAAAATGTTCCAACTTTGGGTGTTAAAACTGTCATTTTTCTGTGTGCCTATGCACATGTGTTCCTTGCACCTCTGTGTAATAAAACTGATGGAATTTACTCGACTTTTCTACCTATGTGAACTAACACCTTCAGATCATACTTGATCAGCACGAGGACTGAACTTACTAAGAAATGTAAAATAATGCTTAATTTATTGCTTCTCTATACCAGCTGGTGAATACTCTATACCTGTGTTACTTCCCTTGCTCCCTATAGAAAGGGTCCTGTGGTGACACTCCTGTCTCTGGTTTTGGAAGTGGAGGTTATGGCAGATACTCTTCAAGTGTGCAGGGCTCCAGCTGCCAAGGACACACATCACGTACGTCACCATTATTCCCCGTTTTGGGTGACCTGGTCTCTTACAGGCCCTCCACAACAATTTCTGGTTTCCACTCTCTCCCTCTCCTGTCATTTTGTATAAGTACCATTTGCTCACAGAATTGCAAATGCTGGGCAAATCTAAATCCATAGCTAGTTTGGCTAAGGATGATAAGCACTCTTCAAAGGAAAAAGGTAACTGAGTTCATCCTAAATCTCTCAGCCTCCAGTCTAAGCACACATCAAACAATGTTCTTAAGGCCCAAACTAGGGTTGCCTATAAAACATTTTAGTAACATTTACTGTGCTTGAAGTCTCAGAGGAAAATGGGTGATTCCAATGTATTTTTAAAGTATCTTCAAGCAAAAGAGGCAGAACTGTTACATTTCTAAAAATAAATTACAACTTGTCAAAACTGGAGGAGTTTTGTATTTGGAAGGCATGGCTGGCAGGTCTGAATGACACATTTCAGAAAAACATTTGGAACATCAGATCAAAATACACACACTGAAGCAGAAGGCATTTGAAGAAACAGCCAGCATGAAACACACACTCCACCATTATGCACGAGATCAAACTGGGCTCAGTTCTTCCTCACAAATACCTGCGGGAGAGAGACATCTTCAAACTAGCAAGTGCTCAAGGGAAAAAAATCAACACAAAGGAAAGGAAGAGACTTCAAAATACAAGGAAAGTCTCTAAAGGTGTTGGCTTTATTGGAAAACAGGACCGACAGCCTAGTTTTTCCTAAAAGCTCAGAAGTAATTTAAAGTTCTATCCAGCCACCAAGCCACAGGTAAGAAGCCAAAAAATTGATCTCCTTCAGGATTCAAATTTTACAAATAATACCAATTGCTTTACTATAGAACAACCTAAAGACCTAGACAGACCGTAAAATGCCTTGGGTTATATAGGTTACATATAGGTAACATATTAGGTACATATAGCTAGATCTCAGCTCCAGTTCACCTCTCACAATGCAACCTTTTGGACTTTGCCACTGTGTTAATGCATGAATTAGAGTTCTGTTTAAAATTTATGGTCTCTCCTCCTCCCCCGGCCAGAAAATATTTCAATCATACATACACTAGAACATGCTACTTCTTCACCACCAAGAAGTAGTACTTGAGATTGTCAGAAATGAAAGATCACAAACAGATACTTCCTTCAAGAAGACAGCCCAAGTTGTGCCTGCTATGTAAAGGATGGGACTGTAAAAACAACACGAGAAATAAAACTATTCCATATTATGGAAAATTGTGAGTGTAACAACAAAGAAATTAACAGGAAGATTTTGAAGCAAACGCAACATCTCAAATTCACTTTTAATGATTACTAAGCTTTATGTTTATATTTGTGTAATTTGCATTATGCACCAATGGTCTGGAGGAAAAAAAAAATACCCATTTTCACCTCTTAATCCTACTTGGTATTTGATTATCACCACCACTTGAGATGGAAAATTGTTAACTTCAAAGATTAGCCCTGCCTCAGAGTAAATATTAATATAAAATCTCATTTAATAATTTTATTTACTCTAAGAAATGCTTAGAGAAATGTGAAAAGCTGTTACTGAACTGCTTCTGATTAAAACTTGTATTGCAGCTTTACTGTGCTTCTGCAGGGAAAAAAGTAAATTTTCAAAATGTGTCACTCACTTTCTAGTATTGAAGAAGTTCTCCTTGGTTGTATTCAGTTGGGGGGGGGGGGGGGGGGGGGAAGTTTAAAAAAAGAGGGAAAAAAAGGATATAAATACCTTAATTTTCCACAGCATGCAAGAAAAACTGACACTTGAATTACATGAACTTCTGAACTATGTTTTATGGCTTTCCTGGGTACTGGATATTAGAAACAAAGAAAACAAGCAATTTGCAATGCATTCTATCTACATATTTAGAGAGGGGTGAGAGAGATGTTGTAGAACCTCTGTCCTTGGATGTTTTCAAGGCTGAAGGGGACAAAGCCCTGCACAACCTGGTCAGAAATTACCGCGGACCCAGCTTTGAGCAGGAGGCTGCTCTGGGGACCTCCCAAAGTCCCTGCCAGCCCGGGTCACTGTGATTCGATGATATTGCTACATACAAAAAGCTCAGCTTTACCCATTGTAGAACTCCATGGGTAAAACCACACAAAATATCACCACCTGCTACTCATCCTAAAGTTCTGGTTATGATGATAAAAACCAGTGGTTTGGTACTTTTACATTATTAACTATGCCATCTTTGTCAGTAAAGAGACAGTAAATCCTTTGTTGTTAAATGATCAGTGCACCAATTTAAGTGGAATGTTTTCGTTTGCACTTAATTTAAACAACCTTAGAGAACAATGACCTAGTTCTGCAAGAATGAAATTCAGTTTAAAATACCTCTCTACTCTGCAGCAGGGTTGGCACATATTTCCCTCTTTGGGCTCTGGGTTGATGCCTCCAGTGACATTTCATTTCAAGGTTTGAAACTAAACTCACAAAGCAGTACTGCAGCTCAAGTTAGAGGAAAAATCTGGAACAAGGAATGAAAGGCAGGGGAAAAAAGCAGTGTGAGGAAGAAAAAAAAAGATTGTATAAAAAACAGCTTACTAAACTGCATACATGTTTTTTCCATAGTATCTATTTCCCCTGATATAGATAGCAACCTGTGAACATGTATTTCATGAGGCAAAGCTGAGACCTCCATCTAAACTCTCCAGTTCCTTCAAAGTTCTCCATTTTGGAAAACATTTTAACTTTAGCATACCAAAACACATCAATAAACAATTTTCCCAAGTGAGCCCACAAACCAAACTGTTTGTAAATCACAAAACCAGGGAACGTATCAGAGGTTGAAGCTGCAAATCAAGCTCAGCCAACGGAAGTATTTTATTGTAAACACAAGGTACCTCATTTCTTGCATGCATAATTACAGCTTCACATCCAGATTTGAGCTCCAGATGTGCCACAGATTAAAATCTCACTATATAATTTGTTTGTTCGCACCTCCAAAATGGGATTTTCCTTCCAAGGGTAACACAGTTTAACAAGAAAAGGGCACTGGCTATGAAGAAAGAAGGAACAAGATTCTGCTAAACAGAAAAGAACCTTTCAGACTCCACTTCTGAAAGGAGGATTTGATTTGCATGCATCCAATTTGCTGGAAAATAAATGCAGCAGTGTATTTTAACACTTAACTTCCTTGCACACCAATTCTTCTGCTTTGTAGCAAGATACTTGCTTTGTAAGTAAAGTTTATGGGAAAAGGATGGCTCTTGTTTCAATAAATATTCAAAGGATGAACCAACCAAGCCAGGTATGTCCTGTCCTTTCTGCCAACAGATAGTAATAAGCTGATGAGTTCGAGCAAAGTAGCAGTAAATATTAAGAATAGTGAGCAGGGGGTTAACACAGGCTAGACAAGTGAATTAAAACCATCCAGATAGAGTCTAAAAAAGCAGCACAGTGAATGATGTGCAGAATTCCAAATCAAGGATTCAGGTACGTAAACTCATCTGTGCTACTGGTCCATTTTCCTTTAGTGGGCTAGATCAACATGCAGGTCTATTTTCAGAAACAACGACTAATTTTAGCTGCTTTCCTACTTGATGACTGAACTGTGATGCCTAGGAATGATTCATGAAGTCATGAAACCCAGGCAGACCTCACTGCTTTCACTTGGAAGTGCCGGTCAGGCTTGTCTCCATTGCAGGCCACCCCAGACCGTGACCTACTCTCCACTAAAATCTCTTGCCTAGGTTTGGAGTGACCGTCTCTGCAGAGAAAACATGTCCTTGCAAAGAGTCTGAGCAGAAGGAGCCATGACAGCTATTAGGACGGTGTTTTAAAATGGTTCTAAAAGAGTATATTGCCCTCATACCTTTTAGTGTATGCACTCATCCTTCTGGTAAAAACAAGCAGTTAGTGCTACTGAAGGGTTTTTCAGCTAACTGCACTCTTCATCAAGGTATGGAAGTTCTAAAGCACAAGAAGGTCATCACAGTCTGACCTCCAGATCATTTTGTATTTCCAAACCTCTTCTAACTATTGTGCTGTCATTTAAAGAAGTTGAAGGAAAGGATCTGGAGAACATGGTCTACCATCCTGCTATCTTAAACACAGCACTACTACAGATTTCAGTGACACGAGTTGTAAAAAATAAATGATGTTTTGAATGTTTCTGTTTCTGAATACACATTTGCCTCCTTAAAACATTAAAAACGTAAGTCTTCATAAAGCCCTGTGAAGTAGACAAGTGTTACGCTAAAGGGAAACCATATTATCAGTAAACAGTGACCAAAAAACCAGACCATCACTCTGCAAAGCGCTGTGCTTCAAGCAGGATTGCTTGAACTCAGCTGGAAAAGCCCATGTCCTCCTGCTCCTGCCATACGCAGTAAGAACACAGCTGGGAACAAGACCCTGGGCCTTCCCCAGCTGTCAAAGACCAGCTTAGGGAATTTGTGCTGTGCTGAATCAATTGTACTGCGTTATACGTACTCTATCCAGGTGCTGCCCTGATCTGTACAGTGCTGTGTAACACGTGTGGACTTGTACTTAGGTTTTCAGAACAGACCGTGGCACCTGTTGCTGCAACAACTCTAACAGGCTCAAAAACCCCCTCTATTTTTTCTCCATAAATTAATGGCTTTTTATGGAAGCTTTTCAACATTCTCAAAACAAAATGTAGTGTTTAATTTTCAAAAGTTGATGGAAGCACACGGCAAGGCTAGGGGCTGTACAGAAAGGAAAAGAAAAAAAACAAAGTCCTCAGTTTCAATAGCCAGTCAAGTTTTCCCAGTAATGGGGAAGTGCTTTGATTTATATAATTTAAACCCCACAGCAGCATTTTAAAAACCAAAAATGAGTATTTAAGAGCAAATCCTACTACTCTAATATATACACAAAAAATACCAATAAACACACAGACGTTTTATTAAGCTGAAGAACATTTGAAGTTTATCCCAACACAAACTTCTTAACTGTGACTACGAATTTTAATTAACATTCTTAATAAACGCCTAATTACAGTCTTGCTTCTCTGCCTCCCCAAACACTGTTAACATCAGGAAATCCAACAGCAAGGTGAGTTGGCATAAGGCACTTGAATAAATGGATCTGAGATAAAAAAAGAAGCTAAAAGCAGACAGGTACACTGCAGAGTGTCCCCTGTGACCCATGCAAGGGGAAAACATCTCAAAAATACCAACCAGTACCCCCGCCAGAACCATGATGTTTGCTCTGAAAGCAAAACAGTTGCCCTGCTCAGGACTGCACAAGACACTTTCCATTAACGCTACCTGACAGTACATGACAGCAACACAAAACCAAGCAAAAGCTTGAAGAGCCCTACTATGTGATCAGATTTTCTTCCAGAGGACCTCCGTCCTCAACCAAATTTAGATCACAGCTGGCTTTATAGCTATTAATGGGACAGACATATGGTAGACCCTACATCAACAGAAAATTACTCTTGTAGCAATGTAGCACTGACAGATGCACCAGTCAAAGGACAAAGTTTTATAGCATAAAGACAGATCTAAACAAAGGGGGATACAGAGACTTAAGTAGACAAAATTTATGAAGAACTTTCAAGAAATCTTGTGGTACATCCCCAAACTGCTGACTTTGAACAGAGCACGTGTACAATCCACAAACTGAATTAGCCAGTAATACCTGTATTTGTCTACAAAAATCACCATACCACGTAAACCATAACCATTCTGTTCCTTGCAGGTTTTTTTAGATATATTAAAATTGAGCTTAATTGAAAGTAATTAACAGAATTTAATGCCACAATTAAAATTGCACAAGGATGATCGAGAGAGTGGAGCATCTCCCTTACGAGGAGCAGCTGAGGGAGCTGGGTCTCTTTAGCTTGGAGAAGAGGAGACTGAGGGGTGACCTCATTCATGTTTATAAATTTGTAAAGGGCGAGTGTCAGGAGGACGGAGCCAGGCTCTTCTCAGTGACAGCCAATGACAGGACAAGGGGCAATGGGTGCAAGACGGAGCATAGGAGGTTCAATCTAAACATGAGGAAAAACTTTTTTACTGTGAGGGTGCCAGAGCACTGGACCAGGCTGCCCAGAGAGGTTGTGGAGTCTCCTTCTCTGGAGACATTCAAAACCAACCTGGACGCCTTCCTGTGTGACCTGGTCTAGGTGATCCTGCTCTGGCAGGGGGGGTCGGACTGGATGATCTTTCGAGGTCCCTTCCAACTTCTGAGATTCTGTGATTCTGTGAATTACCCTGTCAAAGAAAGTAATTAGGCTTTTGGGCGTTATTTTGCTAAGCAATGGCAGCAATGCTTTCCAATAAGAAAGTCTCTGTATCAGGCCATGAAACACTATGTAGCCATTGCATTACAAGAGGTTTGCATGTACATGCTGGTGATTATCTGCTACAGCTTGGAACTTGACCTTACGCAGCCATTACTGAATTTCCAGTGAGCACCACTGCTCCACTGTATTTCCTTTGGACACAGAACAGAAGCATATTTTAAAAGGCTGAATTTCTGTAATCAAATTAATTTGGAGGGGAAGAAAAGACAAAGGGTCTTCCAGTTGCAGCTTGCACCTCTGACTGTGTGCCAGCTCTTTCACTTAATTGCATCTCCTTCCATTTCATACTGAAACAAAAAGCATACATTATCCTGAGTACAGAAAACCAGAACATAAATTCAGTTTGAGAAAAGGAACTTGGGAAAAAGAAAAGGCATGTCCTAGCAATTAGTGAAGCTAGTATAATTGCTGGCGTGGGTTGATAAACTGAACCGAAACTGCTATTGACTAACACTGTATCTCCTTTTTCTCTGAGATTTTAATAAACCATACCAAGTAGATAATGAGAACTTTGTACATATAACATGACTGTATTTTAGGGCGGCACTTGACAAAGCACTGCAAAGAAAAATCATTAAGATATTGGAGATATTGTACCAGGGTAAGAATACAAGAGCAAATAAAACTAGCTTAGGAACAGTGACGCTGGAGATACTGTTGGTGATTCATTAATCCAGAGTCAGGTACCAAACAGGCCACTTCAAGTTCTGAGGTAAGAAATAGGTAATTATAAAACAGGGAATAGAAAAATTCAACAGATGACCTTGAGGAAAAAAAATAAGTTGCTTCATCAGTGACAAAGGCAGATACAGGAAATGCAGAAAAGGCTATAAGAGATATGAAAGAAGAACTTTATATACTCTTTAAAAAAACTACAAAATACAGTACGCAAGGATTATACCAACAACACATACAAAAAAAAAGTACACAAAATACCTGGTTAGAACTGTACACCCTCACACAGAAAAAAAACCCCAAAACCCTTGAAAAAAATCACAGACCACCATGCCTTTGCCTACCTGAACCTACCTTTCACCTCAACTTCTTGCACTCTCAAGTCAAACTCCATGCATTCCAAAGTTTTCTTTCCTTCCCACGTCAGCTTCCCAGTTACAAAAAAATACACATGAGAAGAAGCTAGGTGTGAAGGAGTCTTGGATATTTCAAACATACTGCAGTCACATTTCTTTGATACTTCATTGGTGCTCTATGGCCACAAGTTCTCAGGCTCAACAATGAATAGCTCCACATTAGCAAAAGCAAGACAAGATGATCACTTCAGGAAGCCTACTGCCTTTTCACCTCTGATTAACTGCATAGCCATTTTTAGGATTTACAAGCTGACTTTAGCACTGGATATCACATAGGACATACTAAGGGTTGGAGCAGAAAACAAATGCCTCTCTTCTGCCAGAGCAGACTGCAATTTTTGTCAAAGTGCTCCGGCAGAATTGGTACTTACTGAAAATTTGGAGATGGGCTGATCTAGCTGTAACATCGTGACCAACTGAACAGAAAAGACTAGAACAGCCTGAGACTGCAGTGAATTTGTTCTCAAATAGTGTGTTTCTTGATTCTTCTGAAAAGGCTTGCAACTTAAGTACATATCTGAAACATAATGGGGCCAAATTCAAGATAAGGATAATAGCAACTTAAAGCTGTTCCTTCAAAAAAACCTTGGAGACACAGGAATGCTTCAGAGCAAATACCACCAGGTCACTCAGTTTTACCTTCCATCCTGACAGACTTATTGGTATGCACTGCTAACTATTCAATACAAGATACTAAGCTGACATAAAATGCATGCCTTTATCAAAATTCCCTCTAAGCTGTTTTGTTCAGCCCTAAGAAATTCCTTGCTCTATAACACCAGCATTTTTTCATAGGCTACTGAAACAAACAGCCTTTTGTGCCTGCAAGACACATGTGCTCATCACCATTACTCCATTCATTATACCAGTTCAGGATCGACACAAATGCAGAGTCAAGAGATTTGTGGTATAGCTGCTCTATTAACCTTCCTATGGGCAGGAGGTCATTCCTGCCATCTGGGGTGGGATCGAGTGATGGATCTGCAAGACACTGTTTTATAAGGGCTAAGGTAAATGAAAGACAAGAAAATGACAGCTTCTGTTTCTCCCTTCATTCTTCCAACTAAAGGACAAACAAATAAAAAAGGAGAATGAGGTAGTGCTGCAAGTGTCTGACTGCTTTCCACCCAAAACATACATCCCCCTCTCCCTTCCCCCTATCCTGATACTGTTTACTGTTAGGTAACAGTGATTTTAGATAATGATTTCAGATGGAGAAGCTGCAGTTCATATACTCTTTTGAAGAGATATAAAACCTGCACATTCACTGCAAATTTGGAATTCATCTTCATGCTGCTTCCTTCTGCACTTGGATGTGATTTGACAAAAACACCACACTTGTCACTGCAGACTCCTGCCAAATGGAATCATGCAGTGCTACGCAAGGAGGTTTACAAACACTGCTTAGGAGAGGCAGACATACACAGCAGTAGTAGGTCCAATAGCCATGGACTTAATCTCTTGTTTATTTTAGTGAATTAAATGAGGGGGGATACCACAAAGCGTTCTTTTCCTCTGATTTCTATTTCACTTTTATTTTTAGTCCTGCTCTTCATATTTTGGATAGCTAGCTCTCTAACTGCTAGTCCATTAGCAAGACATGGCAAGGACATTACCTACACTTAAGGTATAATTATCCTACAGGAGATTTGTTTTCTCCAGCACAAATGCTTTATTTAGGTAGATAATGAATGGATCCCACTCTCCTACCAGAGCTTCACATGCTAAATATGTTAAACTACAAGAAAACAGATGCTTGTAAAAACAGAACAGGAAACAACTCCCTGAAAGAAATGTCACATTGTGTAAAGATCACACCAATGCTACTGCATTGAAAGAACAAAGCTTCTAGAAGAGTTAAATGTCTCACTGATTCCTTCAGAGCAAGCAGATGTCTTAGAGAAGAACGTACTTTGAGGAATGTTTCCTTCAGCGGATGCCAGGTACAGAAGCCTGGGGCTTGCTCCTGCATTGGCACCTCAGTTGCATCAAAAGAGCGGTCTGTGGGGCTCTGTAGGGAGCTGGATCAAGAAATTGACTCACAATATAAATAAACATTTCCTTTTTTTCCCTTTTTGACAAGTTATTTATAACCTGGATGGCTTCTCGGAGCACTTTACCACATGACCTCACAAAATTACTTTCCTTGGTGAGCTGAAGTGGACAGCAAAATAGTGCAGGTGGAGGAACCAGCTGGTGTCAGGAAAGAAAGAACAAGAGTTTCTCAAGCTGGCTTTGCTACTGAAACCAGCAGATCCTGAAACTATATGCTAGAGGATAGGTGACAATATAAAACCTCTCAAATTTAAACACTAAGTTGCAATATATGTATTTGGTTGTTGTATGAATGAGCAGAGGCCCAACGTTACTTCCACTAACTACAGTGAGAACAGAAACAAACATCCCCAACATAAAGCTACTGGCAATATCTGACTACAAAATGAATGAGCTGCGACACAGGTTGCAGCTTGCGCTAGTCCACAAACAGCAACAAGAAGTAATGAATATGCTGCAGGAAATACTATCCCTGCTGGCCTCAGTTCTGACCATTTTTAAACATCTTTTTCCATTTGTTTGCTGCTCAGAGTGTCTGATGGTTTCCACAGGTAACGTGGCGCTTGCCCCTATGAGAGAGGGGCTGTATTCTGCCAGAAAAATGAGAGTAACCACAATGAAGAGCTGGACAGATGGAAAAAGGTTTTTCTTCAGCCTGAACTCCTTCAGTAGTACTCATCATCCACAGCAAACGCTGTAAAATATATAAAGATACACAGATTTAGAAAAATTAAATGTATTTTACTTGATTAGATTTAGGCCAAACTTTGCTAAATACATCACCATGAACTCTGGCATATAATTCTGCAAAAACAGTATCAGATTTTGAGAACGCAGCCAACATTTGTTTGTTATAATTTATTTTCTTTTTCTTTCCTCCTTCTAGAAGATGGGGACAGAATAACCATGCACAGTAAGATTCAGAAAGAAAATTAATAGTTTAGTGTCAACAATAAATACAGTTGAGAACTTTTAAGGGGACTACCAAAGCAAAGATACTTGGATTCATTGGCTAACAATATGCTAAGGTAACTAAGAGAAAAAAATGTTGCCTTATTTTGATATTGTGGGACTGACCAGCACCCTTCACTACTTCGGCAGTTTCAAGCATGCTGACCCATGAACTGCAGAACGCTGTCACTGAAGATTGCCATGGATTCCGCCCTTCAACTTACTCAAGTCACTGACAGCTGTGTCATCCTTTCTTGAGACTTCCACACAGATCCTCTTCTGAGAGGTAAAACATTATTGGACCTCACAGCGTGAGTAGGGGAACAGCTGTGATCATACTGGAAAGGTTCTGCTGGTCAGGAGAACCATTTACTTCTGCTGTCAGAAACCACTGCTCCACAGATCAGAAAGTGGCTCTCCAGCTTTTGCTTTGCCACAGGGGACGCTCTTACATTTTCCAGTATGTGCTTCAGCACCTCCTGCATGCCACACATCCCTCTGGCAAGAGGTATTTTGCACTCCCAAGACAGCAAAGTTAAATCACCATGGAAGGATTTCGACTCAGCTTAAACTAATTAATATGCTTAAAATTTACACAGGATGACAGAAGATGAAGTGAGGTTTGGTTACGGGGCTTTTTTAGTTGGGTTTGTTATTTTGTTTATTGGTTTTGTTGGGGTTGTTTTAATGAACCATGTATGAGGTTTTGGTTCTCAGTTTTCTCTCCTACATTATGGATAATTGTTCCAGATGTTAAGGGAACTGGAGCTCAGAGGTATATTAGCAGTTGTATTAGCAACAGCAAATACGAGTCCTGAACAAACACTTAAGAAACTATGAGTAGCTCAGCACAGCCAAATTTCAGCTCAGTAACACTATTTTGCTGTGACAAGTTGCCCCACTGCTGCCAAGCCACAGGATGATGAACTAGTCTGGCTTCTACTGGGACACGTCTAATCTATCAGCATGGATCTGCTGGCACGTTTCAAATTTTAGCCTCACCAATGATTTTTTTTCTCCCTGTGTAGATTACTATACAGCTGCACACTATCACACACAGTAATTTCAGAAGAACGGACATGTCCCAAGTTTATGTCCCAGGACCAACGTTCAACTCCTCACACTAACCTTGCTTCACTAACTCAAGCCTGTTTTCCACACAACACAAGCAGCCGAAGCGAAACTTCCACTTGCATCTTTTCAGCCTAAAGAGGCTAAAAATACCTGCCTGGTATGGGCTCAGTCAGCCATGGATAATGCTGTATCCCTTATCTAAAATGACTAAATATACTCTTCAAGGAAAGATGAAGAGTATATTAATCTCTTCAATATATTATGATAATATAATAATTTTGGATATAAATAGGCAAAAAAAGAAAATTAACAGACATTTCACTAAAAGGGAAATTTTAAAGAAGTATCAATAGTTTTGTATATAATCTATTTTTCTGAGGTGTATCTTTGTACTATCCTCATACATACAATTAAAGAATCATTTTAAATTATTTTAAATTATACTTTTACTTTTTAATACATAAATTAACTCTAACTTGAAGCTCACTTTTTTCAGAAATCTGATCAATATTGACTCTGTTGTCTGTCCTTGCTTGTTTATACAGAAAAAAAACCCAAACTGTTTAACTTGGAGCAGAAATAAGACAATCACAGCAAGAATTCAAACAATAAAAAAACCCAAACAAACTAAGGCTTAGAGACAGAACATAAGGCCATTTCCTAATTTAAAAAATGCCGTGAGCAAGTAAACACTTGCTACTGAGTCTGAGTACATTATACTCTCCATACAAACAGTGCAAATCCACCTTCAGGCAAGGTTTCCCAGTGCTTTAATAAGATTTGCAATTTCTTGACAACTCTTCCCCTCCCCCCCCGCCCCCCCCAGAGAAAGTGGGTGAACCAGGGTAAGGCAGTTTTGCTTGCTCTGAAGTCAAATATTTACATGTACTTGAAGATACCAAATGAGATCCTTTGTAATCTTTCTACTTTGCTGTGTTGTGTTAGATCAAAAAATTACATTTATGTCCAGAAAAAAAATTTTCCATTACATCACACATTCCAGTGTAAATATTATGTCAGATATCAGCCTATGCAACTGCATAGTTCCAATTTTCACAATGTACTATGAAAAAGTTAGCAAATTGTAATCCATCACTGTAAATATTTACATATTACAATATTTAAATCTCCTATTTAAAAAGTTTAAAATGGCAACTGGTCAACTGGCCCCATGCATACACTGCAAAATAACTTATAATGCATCTTCAAATGCTTCTTTCAGCTTTTCAACTGCAGTACACAATCGAGGCATGGGGAAATTCTTCAGCATATCTGTATTTTCATGACAAAAGCTTATCTATCAAGTTGCCACAGTGAAGCGAGTTGCGGGAACAGTACCACACACTTAGACTTGACCCCAGATGATGACTGTTCAGTCAGTCCCACTCTTTATTAGAGACTCTGCTCAGTCATCATTTAGAGGTCCTCAGCAGTCCCAGCTGCACTTCTTTTAGGCAAGTTGAAATTGCTCTCATTTTTCAAATTGATTTTACATTAGTAGTTGAAAAGATTTCTGTACAAAGTTTGTAAAGGTATTTGGGATCCCTTAGTTAACAGTGCTACACAAATGTACACTACTACTGTTAAGTAGTTTTTTCCAATGTTTTTTCCTAGTTCTTTGTCTTAGTCTAATCTATCTTCAACCAATATTAAGAGCTGAAAGAGTGATCACCACCACCTCTCACTTCTACGTTGGGTTTTGTTTTGGCTTTAAGGAGCTTTCTACTTTCTTGTCCTCCCTCAGACCTGTTCTACTCACCCCCTCCAGCTTACCACACAGGTCAAAAGTCCATCACCTACAATGTTCTCAGAAGTTCAAAGTTCTCACAGTACATCAGAACCACCTTGTTAGGACCTTCGGATTACAAGTGTTTTTCAGGCCTCACCTTGCAAATGGTGCAAGACTTCTGCAACTACACCTACTGGCATCCACACAACAAGAAAGTGTGTTTTCATAGCTATGAACAAGAATTCCCAGAGGGGATGCAGGGTTTGTTGGATTGTTTTTTAACTCATCTGTTCCTTGTTTACTTTGCTTAAAATAACAAAAAAAGAGGCAAGGAAGAAAACCATACTTCCGCAAGTTTTATTTGAAGCATGATTCCAGAGCCATAATTCCTGTTTCGGATATGTTATTTATGACAATCTTTGGATACTACAAAGAGAAAATGCGTTCTTTTATCTTTGTATTTATTTTTTGTTTAAGGGTTAGGCTTTTTTCAGCCTTTGATCTGTAAGAAGAACAAGAGCTAGCCAGTAGCAACATCTCTTACTGTTACTCTGTAAAGACTTTTGATCGATACATCCTCCTTCTAACTCATATAATTAGCACAATAGAAGTAGTTTTTGAAAAATAGAACAAGCAGTCACCTTAAATAAGGGATGTCTTTCTTAAGCATGTCTCTCTTTCTGTACAATACTTAATCCATTTTACTACACTGTTCAACAAAAGAAAGAAAGAAAAGTACAAGCCTTAAACGTTTTTTGCTAGGACAGCAGATAATCATTAAAGATAGGTTGATAATGGTTTTGTTCTCAGCATATGAACACAAATTATACCCTTGGCCGAACAACGCAATTCAAGACTATCCTTAAATACCCCAGAAATTACTGTCTGTGCTGGCCAAAGTTGTTTTCTCATCTTTATTACAACTTAGAAGGAGCTCAAAATGCAGGCTTGTGTTTCTTCCGCAGAAGAGAATCACTGAGGACTAGTCTAAGAAGGAGAATCACCTGTCCTTATTAATACTTGAAGAGACAACTATTTCCATTCAGCATGAAGAAAACAACCAACCAACGAACCAAAACCACATTGAACAGGTTTCAAAACACCTTGTTAGTATTCTAGAATCTGTTATGGTGGTGTCCTATAATTCAGAGGAGACAATTAATTTCATTCAACAGACTTAAATAATTAATGGCATTTGCACATGCTTTTAGCTCAGTCTTCAAGGTAAGCAGATATAAAAGGAAATCAAGAATTATATAAGCAAAATAGAGACAAGATTTTCTCAAATTCTGTGAGCATTAGGGCAGACAAAACCCCAATAATCATGTTCTATTAGCAATATCAGACACAAGGTAATAATGGAAAGTACAAGACTCTCTGGATCTCATTCTTACGTATACATAAGCAAAGATCAAGAGTCTCTGGCTTGCAGACAGGAGTACAATCAATTCCAATAGCAACCAAATGCTGATGTTCAGCGCCCAGGTGAAATCGGCTGAGACATTCTCCTGTCCTTTCCTTGTACTTCCAAACCTCTTTCTTGGAAACTCAGAGGCCCAAGGACTGAACATAGAAATACTCGCTCACAAGAGCTGATATGATGGGTGTAGTATACTAATCTTAAATTCAACTGCCTGCCAAAATCTTCCTGATGGTCAGAATTACGTACCTCTGCAGAAGAGAAATGGGCTTGCCCTTGTGAGTGCACTCTGTGGTTTGAGGAGGGCTGTAACGCTCTGCTTGCCAGTACTGCACCCTTCACTTATTGCCAAATTCTACCCACATTCCTATCTGCCTAGAAGGTCAGGGAGGAAAAGTAAATTAAAATTATGTTTAAAATTAACAACTAAGAGATCCCTCTAAGGAAGAAAACACATATGAGAAAAGTAACATTGAATGGCATGGTGAAAACGTACATTTTTATTTTATATCATAAAAACTATGACAACTCTTAGGCAAGCTGGAGAAACATTCTTTGGTGTTTTAAAACACCAACTTAATCTGACTGACAGTAGCAAGTCCCTAAGTCAATGTATACCCTACCACTCTTCCCCTCTTAAAGGCTGGACATTCCTAAACCATTTCCCGATTCCAAAAGCTGCTCAGGTTACACGACTGTGAAATAACTTACAACTATTTTAGACATAATTCAGAACCATCTTCAAAACTTTTAAAGAGACAATAAAACCATGCAAACAAAAACTAAACTCTTGACAAGGCAGAATTCAAAGCACTGCTGAGGACAGTTCATTTCCTGGCATTTTACCACCTGGAAAATCCAGGTGCGCCTTTCCTCTAAGACCTATTAGTTAATCTAGAATCTCAGACTACTTAAGCAAGCATATTTTAACCTGAAATAGCGTAAAGGGTTCTAGCATTTCTCACTCAGCTATATAACTTCCATTATTATAACTGCTCTAATATGCAGTCTAGCTCTCTTTTGCTGTGTTTGCAATATAGAAAGTATTTACTGTGTGCTTCACAGAGATAGTGTTTCCACACATCTACTTTTAAAATTTTAAATACTTTAGTGTAATGGAAGCTTGACAAAGCAAAACCAACTGCTGAAGAGAAAAGAAAAAAAAAAGACACAAAAAAGTTCTCTGCTGTGCATTTTGTATTTTCTTAGCAGTAGCCAGTATAGCAATGTCATAGACTTCCACCAAAGATCAAGTCATGCAAACATGACTGACGTTTTTGCAGAAGTCTGCAAACAGCAGGTGAAACCATGTCTGGTTTTCTATTTGGATGCTGCTGTCCAAATGCAGATTCCTGAACTGTTCTGTCAGGATTTCAGCCCATCAGACCTCACACACACACACACGTATCTACATACATCTTGCCTTGCAAACTCAATACTGATAATCTCAGAAGGAAGCCTCATTTAACCATTATTGACTCAGAAGACCAAACTAACAAAAGAGAATGGGAAATAACAGAAGCATGCCAGACTTCCACCCATCATCAAGACTAGCATGAAGTTTCATTTTTACATATATCAAAAAAATAAAGGACTCATGTTTGCAATTCCTTTACTTTTTTCAAGAAAACATAAAAAAGTAAAATTTCACTTGATGGCAACTTGCTACATTTATTGTTCTAGCAAAACCAGGGCTTAAACAACTTTTTAGCAGGCACAGCTTCATCAAGGGTTGCCTACGTAGGATTTTCAAATGCAGTCTGTAGTGACAGGAGTTCAGTTGTTCCCCAGCTATCTTTTCTCCCCTCACCCCAGCAACTTCTTGTTATGCTATACACTGAGGAACAGCACACAGTGTAAGTGTGACAGTCTCCTACATAGAGCCCAGCTACAACATCAATAGGATTTTTTAACTACAGTAGTATTTTGTAGTTTCATAGTCAAGGAACTACAGATCCTTTACAAGAACTGATTTGCCAAGTCACACAAGATACCCCTACAAAGGCTCATATACCGCAGAAGCGCTGAGTTACAGAAGAGTAGAGAACCTTTGACCCAGAATTAAAATGAAGACAACAGTTTAATAGTCTGTGGAGATTTCTGGAATAAGTACTACTGTGTGCCCTTCTGCTACTACAAAAATAGCTGGGGGAGGTGGGGGGTGACAAGGAGCACAATTTAGAGATCATTCTGTTAGGAAAGGAGGGACAGTCAGCCTGCAGTTCATGACAGCCTTTCAGGCTTGGGTTTCCACATAGACAGATTTTTCCACAATGCATGGATTTCATAGGTACATCACCCTTCACCATATACTCATTTTCAAGAGACTTGGTTACATTATAATTGGATGGTGATGAGGGGGTGTGATGTTAGCTTGTGGCAAACCTGGTATACCATCTCTCATGTCTACTCAAGTGAGATTACACCACTGTTTGTTAAGCACGTACCAGGATAACCAATGTCACAACACACCATGCTCTGGGAAAGAGCTGCTTAGACAGCAAGCTTCATACAGGCATGCGTGTGTCAAGGAACAACAACCTCTTGATGGTAAGGTCCCAAATCAGTCCCTTACGATACAGACACTTCACAAGAGAGAACAGCGAGGTGTGCAAAGGCTCACCCCAAAGCATACACATGTTTTCCCACTGTCAGCTAGACTTTAGCAAGCAACTCTGAAGTCAGCACACGGCAGCCATGAGGGCCAAGGTCCAATTACACCCTCAAGCCCCGGGCCATGTAAGCTAGGTTCCCTGGCCCAGCCTTGTACAGTCATTTCCTACCACAGCTTCCTCAGATCCTCAGAAACCACTGCGTGTGAGCTTACACAGCTCCACCGCTCCTGAGGACCACAGGGTCTTCGCTTTGGACCAGTGCGTGGCCACCGGTCCACCAAGCCCAGCTCCTGGTCCCCAGCGCGGGGCACCGAAACCCGAGCTGCCTACGCCCGTTAAAGGCAGCGCGGAGACCCTCAGGCGGGGAGTCTGAGCAGACGTCTCGGTGCCGGTAGAGCACCGCGGTACGAAGCCGAGCAAACC
>NW_010174266.1:0-2566 GCF_000695765.1 Mesitornis unicolor | reverse complement strand
GATAAGGATGTTAAACAGGACTGGCTGATCATGAACCCAACGAACTGGGATCAAGAGCAGAGGGAGGACAAGCTCAGAGAATGCAAAATCCTGCTGGGGCACCATCCCAGGACCTTAAAATAGGTTTTGTCCAAGCGTAAGGAAAAAGAGTTAAAGAAAGAGGATTTTTTTGCCCTCCTTCCCTGCCTCTCTTAAAACTGAATGTGAATCAAGAAGGAAAAAATAAAAAGAGGAAAAAATTAAAAGCTAAGCTGGCACAGCAGAAGGCAAGAGGAGGAGTGATTTCTACAGGTGGTTTATGCCTCTCCGCATGATCCACACTCCTGTTACATCCTATCAGATCCTCTCCTTACGGCAAGGTGCTAAAGGATTTATTAGTCCTTGACAGTGCGAGATGTTTAAAAGCTTGAGGATGTAATAACCAACTGTTCACTTGTTAAAATAAAGGCAGCGCTGGGAGAGGGCTGTGCAATTCTTAGCAGCCTCCCCTTCCCCTCGGTCTATATTTAAGCTGCCAGCTCGATTCAAACTGTCAACGCAGGGATGAGCATTTTATTGACATGCTTTGTAGGTGGTACGGCTCCATCAAATAAACACAGACAGAGGCTGCTCCCTGGCGCTGCTGCACAGGCCGAGATTTTCTATAGTCCTGACCCGAGGGAGCTTGTATCTGAAATCAATCCCTGATAGAAAACAGATTCCGGGGGATACGGAGAGACTCCACGGACGTCTGCGGAGAGCGTGGGCAGGGACGCTGTAGCATTTCGCCTCCAAACCAAACCGCGGAGAAGAGGAGGGTGTGAAATTCCCCGAAGCCTCTCCAACGAACTCTTCACCCCTCGTGTGTGAGGTGCAATTACTTATGCTTGATAACGGGGAGGTTTTAACACCAGGAAGGGCAGGGGACCTGTGCTGGATGCTCGGGAAGCAAAGCGAGGACTCTCGCATTGGCAGAAGTCACTGCCATAAACAGGGATGTGGCTCTCAAGGCGTTTTCCAACCCAAAATGTGCAGGTTTCTAGAGATGAAGGCCAACAGAGATGACTGGATTGGCCAGTCTGGCTCCTTGAATATCGCAGAGCCATCAAAGTTCACCCACTCCCACCACCACGAGCCTTCAGCTTCTGCTTGGCCAAGCCCTGATGCAACTCCGCTTCCCTTGGCGCTGGTTCCCACAGCAATCGCCCTCCCAGTTGCAATCTGGGCCCAAGTCCTAATTTGGTTTTGTCTGGCTTTGGTTTTGAGTTGCTCTCTGCTCTGCTAGATTTCAAAACTCCTTTTAGTAGCCAGCATCTTCCGTTCTTGTTAGTGTTTCTAGTGTCATCACCCTGCCCCCATTCCTGGTTTTCCCCTCTGGATACACTCACCAGAGCTCTCCAAGCTGCACAATATTTTCTCCAGCCCCTGGCTCATTCCTGTGGCTCCCTTCTCTGCCTTCTCTGGGTTTTGCAAGCTTCTTCCAGCATGGATACCATGCCCGAGGCTCCTGTTTCGTCCCACCAACTCCACGCACGCGTAACCTCACCCAAGAGATACCCACCTTGCTTTTCATCCCATCCCAAACTCACATTGGCTGCCTTTGCCTCCAGAATCCCCACCATTTTTTGGGATACCATCCATCCAGCTCTCCTGTAAGCCCATCTATATTGGTCTAGCAATGATTTTGTACATCCATATACATTTTTCTACATCCATCAAGATGTTGAGGTCTGGCAGACACTCCCAAAAAGCAACATGAAGCTCAATTTTTTGAGAAGAAAGGTGTTTCATCAGGACGAGGAGAGGTCACCAGTGGCACCCAAGTAGTCATGCAGGGAGAAAATTCATACCAACTCGAGGGTGGGTTGATGTATTCACATGAAAGAGGACCAAATGGTCCCAAAACTACCAAAACTGTGCTAATTTCTCCCACTTTCTACTACCTGAAGGTCACACACCCATCAACCAAGACCATGGGTTTGGCTAAGAGTTGGGGATGGCTTCATGGAGGTGACAAGAAGAGACAACAAATGCTACTCCCAGCATCCCAGGGCTGGTACCAGCAATGATCTGACGTTCATGGTAAGAAAAATCATGACAGACTGGGCCAAATCACTCAAGGAAAATGAAGTTCAGTTGGAAAAAGTACAGAAAAGAGCAGTTGGGTTGATTCAAGGAGCACCAACATCCTCGGAGAGCCTGGTTTGTTGGGCGAGCCAAGCAAAGGTAGAGAACAAGAGCAACAGCTTCATCAAAATACAGGAGGGAAGGGCAGTAATTATCAAAGAGAAGGAAGAATAAACCAAATTAAAGGGCAACGCTGGCACCCGAAACTCGAAAAGGAGCAGGTGGTTTCATTTTCTTCAGGATCTCAGAAGGATTCCTGAAAGGATGAAGTTAAACAGTTAAAAGGACCGGATCTGTTTGTACTCTGTTTACCTTGGAGGGCTTTCAGCGCACACCTACGGAAGCCAAGGAGGAATTCCCCCGCCCCGCTGATGTCTAATTTGGCCTCTGGGCTTTGGTTGTTTTCCTTTTCTCTGCAGCCCATGAACATAGAGAATCACAGAATCACAGAACATGAGGA
>NW_010174265.1:0-4751 GCF_000695765.1 Mesitornis unicolor | reverse complement strand
GGTCCCTTCCAGCTCCTCATATTCTGTGATATCTCACTGCAACAAATGACACTGGTGAGACATGTGTGGTGTTATAAAAGTCCTTCTGGAAGCATTCAAAGTTGGGATAAAAGATAATTAATACCCCTTAATTAACACACAAGCACTTTGCTGAATTTACAGCAGGGTTTTTAGCCAATTCAATCACGATGAGCTGTTGGTTTATGTTTATTTCCTGATTATCTTGTGTCACTTTAGTTTCCTGGCCTCCAAAGCACTCTCATTCAGCTCCCGACATCAGAGGTTTAGCACAGAAATGAGGAAAGACCCCGGCAGTTTGTAATTTACCTTCATCAACCGCATCTTCATTAAACCCATCCGAGTCCAGCGCCGCCACCTGAGGCGCCTCTGTGAGATTCTCTGAAAATCAACCAAATCAAGAAGGCATCAACAACTTCACACAACGTGCAAGTGGCAAAGGAACCTAAAACCAGCGTTATCGTGCCAGAATTGCCTAGGATGGGCACAGGCTTTGTAACTGATAAAGGAACCTAAAACTGGCACTACCATACCTGGGTTTCCCGTGACGGGCACAGGATCAGCCTCAGGTTTGTGCTGAGGCTCTGCTGCCTTCGCGGGCTCTGCGGCGCCGTCCCCTTCTGTGCCGGTTTTTGGTTCCGACGGCTCCGTGTCCCCAACTTCCACTTCAGCTCCTGGTGAGACCTGGAGCTCATCCTCGGTGTCTTTTGCTGTAACAGCAAAATAAACCCATTCTTCCTCTCAGTGCATTAAACTCAGCCACTCGCTAAAGAAGAATCAACCTCACTGTGCGTTTTTCTGCCAGATATTCAGATCTCTCCATCGCAAACTCCTGCTCCTCCTCACAAACACACAGGAAATTTATATAAGGAAAAGCTTTGCAAAGCGAGCGTGGGGCTGTGGGGATGTGGAAGCGTCTGCTTCCCCAAACTCACCCATTTCCCCTCATTTTTCGCTATTTTAGGACTACAAACAGCACTGAAAACCCCTGCATCAGCCACCTTGAGGCACAAGGAGGATGCTCCTGTATCCAATGCTCTGCAATGAGCCTAAAAAATGTGTGAAGAGCTTGGACTCCCCCCTTTAAAGATCTGCTCTGGAAGGGGGCAGAGGAGCACCCGTCTGCGTTTCCCAAGGGAAAAAGCAATGTTCAGGCTTCCCTTACCCGCAGCATTTGGGGATTTCTTGCTTTTACTGCACGTCGGCGACACCTTCTTCGTCTTCTCCTTTTTACCTGTGGAAAAAGGCCAAAAATGAGTCGGTCAGGAGAAATGTTCATTTTTTAAGTCATATGTCTGTGAAGTGAGTGTAAAAATTACACAAGAAAACAGCTTCATCTGCAAAAAATTCCAGCGATATGACAAGAAAATCCCAGCAAAACAACACCTGGTACCTAATTTTGCTTAGAAAAAGTCCTCAAGAAAGCCAATTTCTATACATATACATATATGGCCTGTATTCAAAACAGTGTGACCAGCAGGGCCAGGGAGGTGATCATCCCCCTGTACTCGGCACTGGGGAGGCCACACCTCGAGTGCTGTGTTCAGTTCTGGGCCCCTCTCTATGAGAAGGATGTTGAGATTCTGGAGCATGTTCAGAGAAGAGCCACAAGGATGGTGAGGGCTCTGGAGAACAAGCCTGATGAGGAGCGGCTGAGGGAACTGGGCTTGTTCAGCCTGGAGAAGAGAAGGCTGAGGGGAGACCTCATCACCACCTACAACTGCCTCAAGGGAGCTTGGAGAGAGGTGGGTGCTGGGCTCTTCTCCCAGGTGATGGGGGATAGAACAAGGGGAAACGGCACCAAGCTGTGCCAAGGGAGGTTCAGGTCAGAGCTAAGGAGGAAGTTCTTTACTGAGAGGGTCGTCAGAAGCTGGAACAGGCTGCCCAGGGAGGTGGTGGAGTCACCATCCCTGGATGTGTTTAAAGAGCGGGTAGACGAGGTACTTAGGGATATGGTTTAGGGGGTAGACAGGAACGGCTGGACGTGATGATCTCAGAGGGCTTTTCCAACCAAGTAATTCTGTGATATATCTATATACCTAGACATCTCTACACATCTATATACCTAGATATCTCTCTCTCTCTATATATATATATATATATATCTCCTCTATGTCTCTAGATCTATCTATGCCCATGTCCAGTTCTATGTCTATATCTCTATATAGATATATATCTCTTGTTATTTCCAATGCCTTATTAATACCATTTATTTTTAAGTTTCACGGGCTTCTGATGTACTCATTGCACTTTCTCCTGTTTTCACCGCAGCGTTAAAAGATACACAAGTAAAAGCTTGTCTCTAACAGCGTGACGTACAAGCCTTATCCACCAGACCAATTAATAATAGAAACTATTCCTGTAGGAGACCAGGGCAGAAATTTAACAGCATTTAGGGATGCACAAGGAACATGTAAGACTGAGAAGCACCGGCAATAACTGCGAAAGAGACTCTTAAATACATTGTACATCAGTTATAGTCGTGCTGGAGAATTACACTGAACTCATGGAGCCCAAAGTGCCTCATTTACCCTCAACAGACGGGGCAAACGTTTCAAATTCCAAAGAAGCACAGGTCAAGGTGGTTTGGGGTCTTTTATTGCTACCTGAGGGTTGTTTAGTGTGGGTTTTATGAAGTAAGACTGGGTTGCATGAGAAGGAAGATATTTGAAACTATAGATGAGATTTTCCTGTGAAAAGCACTCGCATAAAGGCAAAGAGATGGGGAAAGGGCAGGCGATATCAGAGCAGTCAGCAGAGAAACGGCCACCAAAACCTCACCTGTCGTGGATTTGGCTGTCTTGGAGGTGCTGCTGCTCTTATCTTTCCTATTATGAGGAAACAAAAACCCGTTTTAAAGGCAATTAACAAGCATCGCACAAATGAATTCAGGAGGGACACGAAGTCCAACGCTCACTTTGTGCTGGACGCGGCTTTTTTGACAGGCGGAGCGCGCTTCTTCACGTTCGCTTTGGGCTGCAAGGGACAGAGAGAAAACCTTTAATTACATCACTCATACTTTATTTATAAATTTATATACGCACATAGTGTTAGTAACTATTAATAGTAATTAGGTATATGTGTTAATACAGCTTGTATCTTTGTTTGTTAAACTGCTACTATGCATAAATACCCAATTTAACCCATAAAACTGGAATTAGGAGGTGCATTTCTGTATTTATTTTAAACTACAGCCTATGAAAAGCAGATTTTTAAATATATTGTTATTATTAAAGGTGTTTTTCTAGTGAGCACCACATCCTGGAGCACAGTCCCAAGGCACACACCGGGTACAGCGCCGCTCACCACCCGCTCACCTGCCCAGGAGGAGATTTCGGCCTTTCGGCCACGCTGATCTTCACCCGTTTCCCGTTGAGCAGCACGGGCACTGTTTCACCGTACTTCACAGCTGCCACCACAGCTTCTTTGTAGCTCATTTCCAAGAAAGCCTACGATTTAGAGTTCAATTCATATCATTAATTCCCAGCGATTCCCATGTTACCTATTTCATCTTTGATGACAAACTGCTCAGGAAACTTTATCCTACATTCAGCTACAGACCCAAATATTCCACTTTATCACCAATTTCTGACTATTTCTGACTGAAAAACCACCCCATGGCAAAGCTGACCTCGTTTTTGGAGCGCAGCACCAGCAGGTCGTTCACTTTGCCGAACGGCTGCACCAGCTTTTTAATATCCTGATCCGAGAAGCCGTCGTCGGGTAAATCGGAGATCTGCAGGACCGTCCCACAGCTCAGCAGCTCCTCTCGCAGCAGCTGCAAATTGAAAATAAACCAAAAATGAGCCAAAAAGGTCTGGAATAAACATCGCCGCAGCGCAGACCAGACTTAGTTCATGGTGTACTTTGAGGTTTTTTGTCATAATTTTGTTGTTCTATTACTCTGCCCCAATCCTCAGTTATGAGGAGACGTGGCCTTGCTGTGTAAATCACCACAGACAGCAAAACCACGCATGACAATTCAAATATCCACTGCACAGCAGCAGTACGCAGAGTGGTCAACGTCGCCCCATGATCCCCCCTGAAATACCAACCAAATTCTTAAAATCACAGAGAAACACATGAGGAAACTCACCCTATTGTAAGGAGCGGGACCAGATCCTCCCGTGGACGAGTCCTCCTCATCCTCCTCCGTTTCTTTGCTTTTTGGGGAACCGTCGGCTTCAGGAGATGCAGAATCTGAGCCAGGCGCAGGCCCGTCTTTCTTGGGAGGCTTCGGGAAAATGCCCGTTTTCAGGGGCTTCTTATTGCCAGGCATCTTCCCCACGGCCGTGTGGGAGCGCGGCGACTTGCTGGACCCAGAGGAGCCCTGCCCAGCCGCCTGCTTGTGCTTGTTGAACTCTGCCACGAAGCTGGGACCCAAACTCTTCACCACGGCCTCCAGCGTCGCCTTTCTGTCTGCGAGGGGAAGGGAAACCACACGGGCTTGGTTTATTGGGTGGTTTTTATAAGAAATCTTCATCATTGCTGATAAGACTCGCTGAAGTTAGACAGCACCAATCACACTCTGGAGTAGAAATAATAAACAACCTTGGGATTGTTTGCACTGCGCTTTAAGCTGACAACGTGACACTGGCAATGGCATCTACAAAACTCCTCCTGGCTGGAGCTAAAGAGTGAGTGGTTAATTCTGTGTGACTAAAACATATAAGCAAGTAATATATATAAGCAAATATAAGGAAAAACACAGAATCCCAGAATATGAGGAGTTG
>NW_010174264.1:888-22600 GCF_000695765.1 Mesitornis unicolor | reverse complement strand
ATCTGCGAACTTGCTGAGGGTACATTCAATTGATTGATTTTGATTTTTTTATTTATTTCCCTCTTAATTGTAATGCTATGAATATTTCCATTTTGCTTTTTATTTTTTTGTTAGAGCTTTTGCCAGCTGTTCTAGTTTACTGTTCTGTGCTGTGACATAAGAAACTAGGAAATTCATCAGGT
Organism: Mesitornis unicolor; assembly: GCF_000695765.1. Classification (NCBI taxonomy): domain Eukaryota; kingdom Metazoa; phylum Chordata; class Aves; order Mesitornithiformes; family Mesitornithidae; genus Mesitornis; species Mesitornis unicolor. The sequence goes on along the minus strand of NW_010174264.1, from coordinate 22,418 downwards.
GACTGGGCTTTGTAGTTATTCAGACAAACAAACAAAACATTTCAACAGAAGGAGTGACTTTTTTTTGAGTATATTGTGATATTCTATTTGCCTGAACTATCCTTATTCTCTGAAAGTGTCACTGCTGAACATATCAATTTGGTTTTAGTGCTACATTTGTGTATAATCTTAAAGCATATTAGCACAAATTACATTCCAGTTGTCCTTTTCCAGGACTTCCAGAGTATTCTCTGTTAATTTTATGAAAAACAAATGAATATTTTTCCAGATAGTACATTACACTAATACCCCATACAAATATTAAAGAAGATACCATTTATATAATACATAATAACCTGAGAAATTTAAATTTTCCAGTTTAGGTTACAAATTACATGTACAGATATGAATAATTCAATGGAGTTATGAATGAAAACTAGAAAAAAAGTGTATTTATTTGCTTATAATGCATTTTGGTCAGAGAAGTGGATATGTAAATGATATGCATAATAATATAAAATAATATATATGTATAAATAATATTTAAAAGCACATTTGTTATCTTTATATTAGCATAAAACACATTGCTTGATCCTTACAAGAAATTACTTCCATCAAGTGATTTTCAACATTCTCATTATTCCTAGAGTGAATTTCCTTTTTTTCTTGAGTGTCTAGGTGTTCATCATAAATACAGAGAGAAATGGAAAGATTAGTCAGTAAACATTTCTGGGACTTTCAGATTAAAGTCCATCTGAACAATAGCAGACGACAAAATACATTTTAAAAAAAGAAAGTTGATTCATATTCATGTATAATATCTGAAATATTAAAGTCTGAACCATTACATGGACATCTTTGGAAAATTTTGAATTTGTTAGAAAAATTTCAATTTTAATGAAATCACATTTCCATAGAGAATGGTTTTAAAAATAAAAAATATTTTGACTAGAACCAGTAAAATGTTTTTACTACCTTTCCTTCCACTGGCCAAGTCTCAAAAAGAACTTCATAATCATTTACTGCCATTTACTCTTCTGCACTTTAGCAAAACTTTCACTACACAGATGTCAGAGTTCTGTCTTTACTGAGAACGGTGTAATCAAATATAATACAACTTTATGTGTGAGCACTATTAAATACGATAATTATCATACCATCAGATTCTGCTTTTTCATGGTCCTCTGTACCTAATGCAAGTATGGGGTTCCTCATGACTGCCTCAATTCATACATGCCTAATGAAATAACAGAGAAGATACTAAGCTGCATCACAAATACAAAGACTGTGGTTTTGCTTTAAGAGAAACATCTGAAACAATATTTTTTGGGATTTGGTAAACTCCAAATCTATCAGAACAAATAAATTTTATCACATTCAAAAGTATTTTATACCTGTGGATATAATTTCTTGGTCCTTGATTCCCCTACTTACCTGGGTTTCTTAAAACTGGAAAAAAACCCAATGATTTCCTCTCATAATAGCCAAGCTTCAATTTTCTTTCAGAAAAGATGAACTCTGAAGATCTTCTGTTAGCTGTTGACATTCTTGATTTAGGAAACATGTCAGAGAAGCAAATTCTATCATGACAATATATACTTACTGACCATGTATTTTCCTTTAGCTATGGAGTTGTCCAACATTCCTGGCAGTCTGAGAAATCCCTTTTTCTTCTCTATCACTGCTCTCTTTTTTTGAAGATCAAAATAATGAAATGTTATGAGTGAAAAGTTTTGTTTGTTTGTTTTTTGAAAACAACATTTGCTAACATTAAAAGCAATACAAAACAAATAAGATCCAGGCCAAACAAAATATCTTAAGATCTTTCTTCATATTTTTCATACAGTAAAATGACTGAGTACAAATGACACTAGTAAAGCTTGCAAATGGGATATTTAGAAATATTAACTTTACATAACATTCAATGCAACAAATAAGCATAATTTAAAAATAAACTAAAAGGCCAAGATGGTATATAATATTATCTCTCATTATTAGTATTTTTTAAAATTTTTGGTAATTTCACTTCTCCAGAGTTGTATGTCTTTTCACACACTTAATCCAGGGTGTGTACTCAAAGTATTTCTTATACATCATACTGCACAATATAATATGAGAAACAGAAAAGAAACTAAATGTTCTGTTAGTAAGTGCTTATTATTTGATATTTATGCAGTGAAAATGAACTTAAATGTGACTTTCCCAAAAGCTACTCTTATGCAATAAACTGGTAATGTTTTGGAGCCAAAATGGGTGATCCTTTCTTTTTTTGGTTTGTTTCCAAATCTGTTTCCACACTTGTTCATGCATTTATCATTTAACTGTGGACCTCTATTTCAAGCTTAGTTTAGTTAAAATCTTAAACGTATTGGATGATTGATTGGCTTGCTGGACCTAAGTCTACCATGAAAATTGGCATGACCTCACCTTGCAATGTTCTATCTCTCTGCCCTGTCATAGAGATTTGAATGAGACCCATCTTTTAATAGCCATTTATACTGTTTCCAAATGCCAAACCCAGTCAGCCTGGTGATGTCCTTTGCAGTAATGAGTTGAATCACTTCCTTCTGCTGAGGAATAGCTTTTACGTTATGCTATAACCTGATAAAGATTTTGCTGTATTTCCTTGCCTTTCAGAGTAAAAGTGAGAAAAACACATATCACATCAATTATAACTTTATTCTCCTATCCCTCCTCCTCTCAGTCTTACACTTTATGGTTGATTTTTACACTGTTGATGTCTGGACTGGTAGAAAAGTTATATGTTCCAATTTCTGCCTCTCCCTTTTTTTTGTGCACAGCACTAACACAGAGCTTCCATTTCTCCAGCGTCTTCCAGAAAGATTTTATACCAAGATGAAAAGCAAGCTGGGAGGAAGCCACCAATTTCCTTTGCTTTTGGAAATGTTGAGAGAAGATACTGGATGCAGGTTTTAATCATGGTTCCTTGGTATCAAGAAATTCTGTTATCCATAAGAAGGCTGAAAAAAATAATACTGCCTATTACAACAACTATCCATTCTGTTAATATAGCCCTTTTACAGTGTCTTTCTTTCTGATAGACCCATTTGGGTGACCTTCGTGAAGAGACTCCAGGGCTGCTCTGTGGCGGACACAGCCAGTTCCAGCCGGCTCCAACCAACCCCACCACAAGGCATGGCTGAGCCCAGTGGGAAAGTGGATTTACGAAAGGGCAGAAAACACCACACAGGCAGAGGAAGACGGAACAAAAATTGTGATAAACAACAGAGGGAACACTAAAGTCCCTAAATACTAAAGAAGGAGGTGACCCATGGGAGGGCAGGTCTTCCCTGTGGCCCCTTGGGGACTGATGCTGGAGCAGGTTTATCCATTCCAGCTATCTTTTTATGAGAAAATACCAACATGAGTCAACTTGAAGTACTTTAGTACCCTGTTGAATGAACAGGATTGAAAAGCATGACAGAGAACAAAAATTCTGTGGGATCTGAAAGGAAAATAACGTTAAAACCGAGTAGTGAAAATTCTGACAATTACAAGTGCTCACAGCAACAGAAACAATGGAGTGAAATGGTAGTTCTTGTTGTGTCATACAATCATTATCAGCCTTATATGAGTGCTGTGTGAAGCTCCAGGAAGAAGGATCCTTTCTGAAAACTCTAGACATGCCAAGACAGTGTCCACACAACAGGTCCTTTTATACATGGTGAATTAGTTAAACAGCAGCAGATGTCTCATGCAGAGAGTGAACAAAGAAAAGACTCAACTATCAGTTTTTCTGAATGCCATGATTCAGCATGGCTAGCAGCTAAACACCCCACAGTACACTGGGATGGGGGAAAGAACTGGGAGATTAGAAGTAAAGAACATATTACTTGATACAATGACTATTTAATAATTAAAACAATCCAAACTTAAATAATAATAATAATATCAAATAATTGTAACAAGAATAGGAACAATGATAATAAAGCAATCAAAGTTGTACTTGTCTCACAAGCAGCAGTTGCTGGCTGTACACCACTGAAAATGCAACAAGGGAGGGGTAAACCTCAGGAACTGAGATGGGCCGCCACCATGAAGGAGAAGGAAAAGAATCAAAGGGGCTGAAGAACCAAAAAAGGAGAAGAAGGAATGGGTCATCCCCTGCAAACTCCCCAGTTTGTAATAAATGTGGCATTTATGGGATAGAATGCATCTCTATTGCTCAGCTTGAATCATACGTGGATCATCTGTCCTGAGTCACCTATCCCAGAGAATCCTGGGCTTTTGCTTCCCCCGCCTTTCTTTTGTGCAGAGAGAAGAAAAAAACAAACAAACAAAAGAAATCATAACCTCAGGCGCTGATGAAACCTTGAAAAGTAAATACCTGACAGCAAAAATGAAAAAAAAAAAGACCTTAGCAGCCTTGGTAGAGAAAATAACTCTATCCCAACTACAGTTATAATATCAACTTGTGTTCATTAAAGCAAACACTGCAGCTTTCTTATAAATCCATCTCTGCTGAAGCATTAAAAGGGAATTCTATAATTGAATCCCAGAAAAACTAAGACATGGAAGAAAACTTATTTTTGAAAATTGCTCTTACTATTGGTTTGTAATAATTATGTCTTCCTGTTATTGACCTTCTAGGTATCCACATAGTGTGTTTGACATGTTTGAGCTGACTCCTGGAAATAAGGCTGATTATTTGTACTGCTTCTTAGTCAGGATAAGTAAAACTTTGACCTTTACTGAAATAATGCATACATTTGAGTATTCCCTGTTTCCCACTGTGCCACAGTACAATGCTTTTTTTATTTCTCTCCAGGTCACATTAGAATGAAATGTGCTGTCATTAGAAGCCATGAAGTATATCATAAAATGCCACATGTTGACCCTAGCAGTAATGGATGCAACTCTAGGATATCAGCAGAAGTGTCCTTGCTCAGACCAGAGTTCGAATTTGATGTCTTGAAATATTAAGAAAAAATGTCTCATAAAAATTAAATCAAAAGGGAAAAAGATAAAGATAAAATTCAAGTGTGAAGGTAAAATAAAAGATGAAGTTCCAGTAACCCTCTCTGTAATAGCTCTGAACCAAGATGTTAATTTCTTGAAAAAATTAAAGAAATACAAGAAAAAAGAACCAAGAAGTTACTAAATTTTGTTTCATTTTTGTTTTGTTTGTTTGTTTGTTTTGTGTTTTTGTTGTTTTGCTTTTTGTTTTCAGTAAAACTGAATGCAGCTCAAGGGTGTATATGTAAGCATAAACGTGAAAGTAAAGTTCAAGTCTTCATAGCAAAATAAGACACAAGATGGGAGATATCTGAAAGTACAAGGCTATTACTAAGCTGCAGGCTAAGACTACAGTCATGGATATGTGAATAAAAATGAGCCACTGGTACAGAAAAAAATCTAAATGATGCAATTTAATTAAAACAATGTATTATATATTAGAATTAGGAAAAATTATTAGATTATTATTAGAATTAGGAAAAATTAGGAAAAACTAGGAAATTATTAAAATAATTTACCTATGCTTCCAAAACATTTATAAAAATACTGAAGCTGCGAACATTTTTGCAGAATTTACTTCTGCAAAGATATAATCCTTGTGGATAATGATGACAGGAGCCCTGTTTTCAAGGGTTGTGACTTTTATGTGTGTCAACACAAATTTAGATCCGTTAACATACATTTAATAATGTAGACAATAAACCATGTGTAGAAATGGACCCTGACGACAGTGTGTGTATGCTGGCATACAAACCAATACTCAAAATTTTGTTTATTGTAACTGTAATTGTTCAGAAAGAATGGCCAGATAAATGTTTAGGCTATTAACTAGTATATATAAAGGGCAAATGCTTTAGTAGAAGTCCTCCTGTACATAGGTGGCACGAGTCTACAGGATGTAGAGAAGAGACTATTTTTGAAAATGTTAGCATAGGCTTTCTTGACAAGCATTAGGGAGTGGGAGAGGATCTGAGATGTAGTAGTCACATTTAATTTCATCAGTGGACCAGCTGGTGTAACATAATCCAATATAATGTGGTATGACTCCACTGCTGTCAATTAAGAAATTAGTCCAAAGGTTCCACAAGAACACAGGGAAATACTGTTATTAATAAACTCATTTAAATCTGATAATGAGAATGGCTTCTCTGCTTCTAGCAGTATGATTTGTTGATCCACATCCAATGGCAAACTTCATAGAAACACATATGACAGGATTTCTACATAAAATTGTTATCAGCAGTATTTTATGAAGCAGGATACTGTCAGGGATCATATTTTATACTCTTACTTTATAAAAGTGGACATTCTGGACAAGTGATGAATGATTAAAGATGCTAATAAAGTAACAAAGCATAGTCATATTTTTATCAGTATTTTTCTTGACCTCTTTATTACGTGAGCCTGGCAACAAATTTAGATTTAGGGAAAAAGTTCTATTTAATAGAAAAAGTGACTTTATTACTAGAAATGTTAACATTTTAGAGGGATAGCATCTTTCTTGTTTTACAACCATCATCAAATGTTTATGTCTTGATGCGTATATTAATTGTTCTGTTAATGTAAAAGTTTACATTAGTAAAAAATACAATTAGAACAGAGTTTTTAAAAGTGTGCTATTATATTAAGTTCATTATAAATGTGACAAAACTGTCAGCACTGTACTGCAGTGTTTTATTTTATTGTATAATTTGTTGCCTAATTTGTTAAATTATATGAGACATATATGAACAATGATCACAAACATCAAACTTGATTAAAGTGGGAAGACTATCTTATGGAAAACAACCCTATTAAGTAAAAAAAATATACACTTTCAAGTTTCCATGGATTTACAGTATATTTTCCTGGATTTTCCATATATTTTTGTAACTGTAGAGTTCAATATAAGTTATTGGGAAAACTGAGACAGTATTAATTTGGTAGTGATTTATATCTGTCTAGAAGTAATGAGTGTTTGCATCTTTATGTCTGGCTTTAAATATGGAGAGATATGGCATAAAAAACTCATTTGGTACACTGATAGACCAATCCTAAGGTGTTTTTCTTGTTTGTTTTAGTAAAGTAAACCGTGTTTTTCAGGAGAAAAATAATTTCATTTTGATCACTGTTTGAGTTGATGTCAGATGAAGAAACCCCATTTTGCACTGCAGATGCATTATACAAATATTGCCAGTGAGATCACTCAGTAGTTATGTGCTCCCCAGCAAGACACTTTTACAAATATAAACAACATTGCATTTTTCCTATTAATTATATATCACAATGCAACTATTTCAGTCTGTTCCTGTCCTACACAGGTAGGATAATTCACTTCCAAAATCCAAGAAAGTTTTTAAAACAAAACAAAACGAAACAAACACAAAACCCCAAAAGTTTGACTTTTTATGTTTTACAACACTCTTAACAGGGAGTCTGAAAACCTTTCTTACAACTGAGCCAACACTTGCTTGACTCATCTGAGTTATTCATAGCTGCTTCCTAATAAAATTGTTATACCTGAGGAGAGAGAAAAAATGCTGTATTCCTCAAGCGAATAGAAACGTGGACATTCACTGTCATTCAATAAGTATACATGAGAAAGGTACTCCATTTGTTTATAATAATATTTACAAGCACCACTTTTTTCCCTAAGATAACATGGTAAAACTCTTCCCTAAGCACTAACTGAAATTAAGCAAAGCCCATGATTTTGTCTTGCATTATCTTCACCTTTATCCACTTGTTCCTCTTCCCCATGTGCTTGTCCTTTGTCAACCTTTTCTGTGCTGTGTCTAATTAGACTCTAAATTCCCTTGGGAGAGAGACATGTTATTGATAGCAAACACAGCAAAGTTCCTGTAATATTAACTCCTCCTAAACTGCATATAACATCTCCAGCAGAAGTAGAAATCCTCTCATCATATATTTGATGGGAATAGGCTCTTGCTATAGATACAAGCAACAATTTAAGCTGACTAATAATTCAAGAACAGGAAAAAAATACAGTGTAATTATATTCCTGTGTAAAAAAGAAAAAAGAAGTGAAAGTATATACATAAATAAAGAATAATAAATTACATATTCATCTCAGAGAGAAGAGGATTGCAGAAAACCCTCTTCAGACTCTATATGCACTTCTACGTACTCTATTTGTGGGACTGTTGTCTTGCTGGCACTGACCAACCAGATTTCTCCCTGAAGGCAGGCATCTCTCACCTCTCTCAAATGAATTGCTGAGCACTTGCATCACTGGGCTCACTGCCCTTGTAGCACAGCCCTGATAGTGCTGCTCCCTGGCAATCAGCTTGGACAAGGCCTGGGGACATTATCGATGGGTGCCTGGTGGAGCGGTCTCAAGTGAAGTTGGTCAAGGCAGTTATGGTCTGTTGGCACACTCAGGGACCTGACACCTGGTAAACCAGGCTGTATTTTCTCTGTCCCACAATAGAGGATAAGGTTACCAGTGGAAAAACCAGTAGATGATACTTTTCCAGATGGTGAAATACTGCCTCATCATCAGTCCATTGCTTCAGTACATATGGTGGCAGCCTGAAGTGAGGGAACTTCGCTACAAACAAGGTATCCTTGCTTCCAGACCTTATGAGTACTGACTTGAATATACTTGTGCTTGAGCTGGGCATATACAGGAAATGAAAACATTATTTTAATAACTTAAAGTAATTAAAAAGCAAAACAAACCAAACCATCAATTTGGAGTCTAAACCACAGTTTCCGATGTCAATAAAAACCCTGATCTAGCATATATACCCACATAAATTCCTTTTGACTGCAGTCAGCTTTGAATGCGACCTGTACCTCACTGATGACAATATTTCACAATGTATGAACTACAGCAAGTTGAGAATAAATATTTTCACAGAAAATACTTTCTATGAACTGGAATAACCAAAATGTTTCCTCTGTTTTGCTATGTAATGAATTGTCCTATCTCAAAACAAAATTGAAATTTAACTGAAGCACTGGCTGTATTAAACAGGAATGATTTAATTTTTTCCCACTTTGCCTTAAGGCAGGAATCCATATTCTGACATTGCTTTTATACAATATTAAAATTTTACTTGGAATAGCTTAAAAATAGGAAATAAGTAAGTTTCCAGTAATGCTGTTATCTCAGCTACTTTGTATAAACATAGGATTTTCTTGTTTGTCAATAATTCTTTAACTGCTTGAGAGTCCAGCTCAGGGCTACAAAGATGATTTAGGGAGTGGAGCATCTCCCTTAAGAGGAGTGGCTGAGGGAGCTGGGTCTCTTTAGCTTGGAGAAGAGGAGACTCAGGGGTGACCTCATTATAAATTATAAATTTATAAAGGCCGAGTGTCAGGAGGAAGGAGCCAGGCTCTTCTCTGTGATGTTCAATGACAGGACGAGGGGCAATGGGAGCAAGCTGGAGCATTGGAGGTTCAACCTAAAGATAAGGAAAAACTTTTTCACTGTGAGGGTGGCAGAGCACTGGAACAGGCTGCCCAGAGAGATTGTGGCATCTCCTTCCCTGCAGACATTCAAGGCCTGCCTGGATGCACTCCTGTGTGACCTAGTCTAGGTGATCCTGCTCTGGCAGCGATTGGACTGGATGATACTTCAAGGTCCCTTCCAGCTCCTAACATTCTGTGACTTTGTTATTCTGTGAATAATGTATTTCCTTAAAAGTTATTTTTCGGACTATATACATATATGTTCCTGGCTAGCAATTACTGTCATATCACACATATTTTTATTGGAAAATATCAAAGCTATATGCAACATCCAGGGTTTCTTTCTCTTGAAACATGTGCATTTCACAACAACTTGTAAATTTTACAGACACAGCCTTAACAATGAATTAGTTTTATTTTAACCCCATCCCTCTCTCTCTCTTCCCTCCAAATACTAATCAATTTGCTCATTCAGGACATATGCTTCTAAAATGCTGTGCACCTTCAAATCCTAGAACAGTAACTGCCAGTCTTTGCAGATAATTTTAACTTTTCTCTAAATTGGAGCATATGACTACCTCAAAATGAAGCCTTAAACAAAATAGCAAACAGAGATGGCAGTATGTCTTTGATTAAATTTATTCTAGTCTCCTTTGTGTCCTTGCTGTTCTGCAGAAGGGGCAGTTGCCTATATGAGAAAGTGAACATTTCAGTACTGAAGGCCAGTATGAGGTCCCCTTTCCCACATTCAGTCATGGTGGAATACATATGCTACAGTTTCAGCTGCCAGAAATTACAATCTCTTCAAAAATAGCAAGTAGTTAATATTGTGGTTGTTTTCAGTGATCTATAGTTGCCTTTACTGTTAAAACAACTGCTCTAAAAATGGCCAGTACTGCAGGTTCATTTTTGTATAGAACATAGTACAGTGAGTTGCCAAGTGTCTTCAGTTGCTACTGAATTCATTACCACTTAGGAGTGCTGAACAAGTCTCTGGTTGCACTTGCAGCCACGAAACACTTGGGAAATATCTTTCTGAATGGTCAATAGCTCTCCCTAATCTACCAGAACCACTCGACACCCTGTTAATTTTATTTAACACACATTGGTAGAGTAAAGAAACTTACTGGCTTTTGTGGGTTGCTCAAGATTTCTCATTTGTATGTCATCCAACCTATGTTCATTTATCTTGTTTAAGCACTACATTTCAATGAGAAAATTCCTTACTTCTGGGGTCTTTATTCTTTCCTATGCACTTCTCTCTTTATTTAATTCCTTTCCAGGTATCTTCCCCTATCATTTTACATAGTCTCTTTAATTTCAAACTTTTTTCTTCCATGTTCCATGTATTTATTAATAAAAAAATAGTTTTGTGTTCTATTTCCAATTTCTCAGTTTTCTATTTCCTCATTCTCTTTCCTACTCCCTTCCATTTTTTGTTCTTTCTTCTGCCTTATATACTTATCACATCCTCTTTGCTGCTGACATATCCACAGAATGTCCTGCATTTGCTCTTGTAGCCATGTTTTCATGCAGCTTATCTCTTTCTGTCACTCTAAATCTAAAGACTCTTACTTTCCTGCTATCTTCTTTTTTTTTGCACACACTCTGAGATTCAGTCCAATCACTCCTTCCTTATGTGCAAGATAAGCTATAAAGTTGTTGCTAAAAGTATAAGATGAAAAAAATGCCTGATGAACTCAGGTTTTGACAGGTTTTGCATCATGCTAAGGTCCTATCCTGTGCAATGTTACCATTAGCATCCTTTTCTGAACAGTAAGGAAGGACAATATCAGATGGAAGCATTAGAGAAACTTCAACAAACACTGAAAAAAGGGCTAATTAGAGGCAAATAAGAAATGTGAGCTACCTTTATTAAATAATCAGATAGCTCTATGGGGTAAGCAAACTGATTAGATAAGGGAATTATGGTAAATCTCATCTATCTGGAACTCAGCGAAGTTATAGAAATTGTGTTACCTGAGGGAATGACTAGCAAAGGTGAAGATGAGAAATAGAACAGAAAGAAGATAAAAGACTGGCTTAAGAGGGAACTGGCATAGTGGATTGCTTTGTTCATAATAACAAATAAGATTAGGATATTATGCTAGTTACACTAACAACTATTATTTGCAAAAGTAATCTTAATATAATACTGTATTAGACAATAAGAATATGAAAATAAGTGCAGCAGTTTGATGCAGTTAACAAAAAAAAAACCCCAAGTGCAGTCTTTGGGGTATTTTGAGTTTTCCAAGGAACATTTTCCAAGTTTTTCTACTATAGGTAGGGAAGAATTAATACACAAGGAGATAGAGACACCTTAAACAAATTGCTCTGCTCAAATCTGAATAGCTAAGTTGAAGAAAGATTAATTAAAGGATGGAAGCAATCTAGCTTGGCTGTTGCAGTGGAGAGCATCTCTTTTGCTAGGCTTGGTCTGCTTAATCTTCAGTGAAGGCTGAAAAAAATATGGTCACTGTTTTCCCACAAGAATTTTAAGGGCCATACATCTCGGCAACATGAGGAGAGAGAAATAAGAGAATCACATTTACATGAAAATAAATTACACATGTCAATCAAGAATAAATATATAGTAGAAGTATTAAAATGTTTTAACTACCACCATGAAGCAGCAGAAAGGCTTAAAAACTATTGGTTTTAAGATGAAATTTGCTGTATTTCTGCACAGGCTTTTGTAATAAAATAGGAAACAGTCTCTACTAACCAGAAAGGTCCTGTCCAGTTCAATATCCTTATGGGTTTTGCAAGCTAATACAATCCTGCTTCTCTTCCCCAAAGCTGTAGATTTATTTTCTTATTGCAGATTAGAGCCATGATAGATTAGTTCCAATTGTTCATCCAGTTTGTATTGCACCACCAGTTTTATCGAGATAAAAACTGAAGTGTGAACTTAACTGTGAACAAAGCCTAGTGTTCAAAGCCCATTATACCTTAATACAATGACCACTGAGCCTTGGGAATCAAGTAGAATATTACCATTGGCCTGTATAAGCACCGTATTTTGATGTTTACTAAAATCTTGCCTTCTACAGAAAACTGTCAAGGGAGAAAAATAACATGAAAACAACTTAGTCTCAGAGGCTAAAAGTTTTGGTTGAACTTTTTCTGTCGCTACATAGACATCAAATCCAAATTATATCCTCAGAAAATCCAGTGATGGAAGCTTTACATACCTATAAAATCCATTGCTCAACTATCTTTTTTTATAGTTGCAGCCATATAAACAAAATCTAATTGAATGCAATATAACTGTATATTAAAATATTAATGGATAAACAACTGTATACTCCTAAACATTAAAGTATCTGTATTTCTTCTGTATAGATTCCTAAATTCTGAGAACTTCAGAAAATCATGAAAGATACTAAAAAATTGTAAAAGAAAAATAAAGATGTATAAATATTTTTACAGTACTTAGAACATAATTTTTACAAAAGGCAAATTCAAAACAGAAACTCCTGCTAAACTGCACATAGAAGAGAACTCTCAAGTCTGAGAGGTGATGCTAGATGGAATTAATATCTCTAGGAATGAAACCAAATACTCATAATCAGTGATGATTTTTTTTCAGAGAAATTGCTCCTTTTGATTATAGCAATCTGATTTTACAACAGAATTTTTACTTTACTGGATCTGAGATCAAAATGTTTCTGTTTGTGGTTCCAAAAAAGGATATTGCTGAATGCAGTGATTTCTTACAGCACTACAAATAGGAATGGGTACATTCTTTTTGTAAAGTGAAACAGCTTTCTTTTATATGTGCCATTCAAGGGGGTATTTTCTTGCATTGGATTACATCTTATCCAGCTATGGATTCTGTGAGATGGCCCATTTGCACCATTTGTCTTGCTACTCTGCTTTAGAGATAAAACAATTGACATTCCATAAGTGAAGTGTGCTAGTCCTTTTAGATTTAATGTCAGGGAGTCAAAAAGGATCTACAGTGTTGCTTTGGAAATACAAATTATGTCAATATGATGGCAGGGCAGGCTAAGATGTGCAATAATGAAGGACAAGAAGAGAGTTAAATTGCTTTTTGTCCCCTATTATATTCACAGCAGAGCGATAATTTATTTGACAACGCTTTATCTAAAATTACTTACAAAAGGAAGAAATCTACTAGGTTGTCTTTACATACGTCTGACATTAACCTCATCTCATTGACATTCTGAGAAAGTATCTTCTTGTTCAGTCTCAATCCACAACGAATTCCCATAGTTCTAGATGGTTAATAGTTTTCCATGCTATTTTTAGCAGGAAAAATGAAAGGATGAGGACTCACAGCTATAGGATTTTCTACAGACTCTCATACACATGCAGAAAGAGAGAATGTTTACACAAGACATGGCAGTGCTATTTAAAGATACCTCTTTTTATTCAAACAAGCTTTCTCAGAGATAAGAAGCTTTGTAAATACATTAGCTTGGTGTGGAGCACAGGCTAGTGGGGACCCATTTCTGTTGCCTAGGTCCTTTTCTGTAATTAACTCTCTGGCTATAGTACAATGATAACCACAGTTCTCTATTTCCAGAAGTGCTTCTATAGCTGAATACACTTGGGATTTTGAGGGTCTTGGTTATTTTCCTGATGAGGCCAGTTGCGAGCTAAGGAAAAGTCAGACTAAGTTCTTTATTTACATTGTGCGAAATCTCTCTAAAGGTTTCAATAGCAGAAAAGTCCAGTATGTTTTGAGCTGTATATGCATTTCATAGAAGATTATAACATAGACTATTTAGATCATATATTTAATTAAAGAGAATTTGTTATGACTATTTGTGTACTGAACTCTCTGCAATTCCTTTCTGGACATAGGATTTCCTTTTTCAGAATCACTCACTGCTTCCATTTATTTTGTAAGCTTGTAGGGAATATACCTTTTTCTAAGGTGACCTGATCTGCATCCTTCTTATAAATTGCAGTCGAACAGCATCACCTTAGAGGAGAATGGGGAATGACATTTTATCACCTCTAGAGTTGTACATTGTCAGGTCAAGGTTGAAGTGTACCAAAGGGAAAATGCCTTTGTCTGCTGCTTGCACTTTGCTTTCTTTGTAACTACATAAAAAGACTTATTCTCCAGAGATAAAATTACACCAACTTTCACAGACACTAAAACTGTGCACACAGAGCTGGTATACTGAAGAAAAAGCTACGAAGAGAACAAGACAAATCTTGGGATTTTGGTCTAATTTCTTGTTCTTAGTGGGGAGACCTCCCATTCTCCAAGGCTGGGAAAGAAATTCAGGTACTGTATATCTTTTAGTTTTGTCAACCACAATAAGCATTTGGAAGGCTAGGTTTCACTGTAGTTAGGAATCATTTATTGATAAGTGCATTTATAACCAAAGCTTAAACCATACAAGTCAATAGTTGATCTCTATCAAAAAGTGTCAAATTCGCATTCATAGCCTGGAGATGAAATGTTAATCCTTCCTTTTTAAACTTTGTAGGACTTACCCACTCTGTGTAAGATCTTAAAAGAATATTAATTTTTTAAAAATAAACACCATAACATTTTAGCAAGCTAAAAGATTTTTTTCAATTGTCTAAAATATTAAATGAGAGTAACTTCACTGAGATGTGACTTGCACAACTGAAGACTTACTAAATGAAAAAAAAGAGCCAGTGTGCATTCACATAATTGTAAAAAATGTACAGCAAATTAAAAGAGAACATGACTCATTGAAAAACATGCAGATGCCATTTTAAAAGCTTTAAATAGTAGCAATATGATTCCTGGACTTTTAGCAACTTGAAGACAATGGGTAATCTACTGTATAATAACAATGCTGAAATGCCATATTCATTACTGTACATTTCACCATGGTAAAGCATTCATAACAAGGACTTCTAGCTAAGAAAAAATAAATCCTCCCAGTGGAGATATGTCTTTTTATATTAAAATTAGTATTATTTTTAAGAGGCAAACAACATTACAGAGGATCTGCCTTTGTATATATGATCCATCATAAATTTTAGAGTAGTCATATTAATTATTTAGGAGTTTTATTCTGCTGATGAGAAATACAATTATGTAAATATGTTGCATAATTAGTTACAACTATCTGCTTTTGTAATGTTCTCTATAATGGTAAAACAGGTATTTGTGGAAAAGGTTAGTTAATGGAAAATTGTCACACTGCTTGAAACAACAGCATTAACAAAACTGGCAATAAAAGTTAGAACCATTCAAAACTTTTCAAAAGCTGGATGACCCTGCTTTTGTTATAGGTGAGGGAGCTGTCACAGCTGTCTAGTGTTAAAGTAATTTAAATAAATAAAAACTAGATAAGCTAAAATAGAACCTAAAAATGTCATCTCAAATGTGCTTTCTGTATTACTCATAGTGATTTGCCTTCATCAGCAGAGACTACAAGATACAAGAAATACTATAAACAATTACAGAAAAAAAGTGTTTAGAAGAATACTCTCTTCATATGATATTTAATTAGCCATTTGTTTATGTCTTGAATTATGAAGGCTTGATTTCCTATTATTTTATCCTACTTAGTATTCACAGCTGTGAATATTCTCAGACTTCATATCAAATCAAATCTTTCTAGCATTTTACTGATCTAATATATATCTTCAGCTATCTGCTTTGTGTTGACTATTAACTTTTGACAATGAGTACCATTGCTGAATTATGCACATTGTAACAAAGCATTTTAATTTATTGCTTTTACATATGGTTTTAGTTTAACTGAATATCCCTTTTTTAATATTAAGAAAGGACATAGATGAAACCAACCTTACTTTCATACCTTTATGAAGTTCCTTCTAGTTAATTTGCACCCATGGCTGAATGCAGTATATTTTAACTTTTCCCCTATTTCAGCCTTTCCAACAGATAGCCAATTTCACTAATTGTGTCTTAGCTTTTCCATGTCAGTCACCTTGTTTTCTGAAATCCTAACATTAGAACAAAGTGTTCTAGAGATGGACAATCTTTTATTCTGTGGTGGTACAAAATTTAAAAGATCAGATGACATCCCAGTTTTGTATTTCCAGTATTTTTGTTTTTATCACTGATAGGGGCTGATGAATCCTGCAGCCTGAAAGAGGCAATGCTACTGCAGCCGCATTCCCCCAGCAGTGAGGCTGAGCAAGTATTCCCTTTGTCCTTCTATATTCCCATGCTTGTTCATACTCAAACCACCTAGATCCTTCTCTTTCTCCACCTTTGTTCTGTCCCTCAAACGTCCTATAATAAGTCTTGTACAATTTCAAGACACTCTTCCCTGCTATCCTGTGATGTGGGAAAGCACCTTCCACTCGGTATGGTTCCGAGTTCATCCTGTCCCACCAGGTAAGGGCTTCCACGTAAGTTACCTTGGCCAGCATTCCGACCAAGGGGGAAGGTTCCCATCACTCCATGACTGGAGAAGTAACTCCCCCTTTCTAGCATGAATCTTAGGGTTTTAATTCTCTGATGTACATGACAGCAGGCAGGAGTGTGTCTGAGTGGATTAGACCACCTGGGGTATTTGTCTTTAGCAGTGTTTCCCCCTTATCTTTAGTTATTCTTGGGTGATGTTCCCTTCTGTGTGCTCTATCTTTTGCATATCTTTGTATTGTTATGGTCTGTTGAAGCCAGACAGAAGTCCTCCAGTTTACCTTTGTTTTACTTCTAGGCAATTCAATAGTGGTCCCCCAATAGTGGGACTCAGGGCATATTATTTGTTGGGGATTTCAAGGGTCAGCTCATGTTTCAGTTCTTTGAATGATGCAACACTGCCCTGTTTAGTTTTGTGCTTACCAGACAACTCAGGGCTGAGCTATCTACACAGGTCCCCATGGGTCGTCTCTGCAGAGACAGGGCCTCAAGGCGATCTAAGGCTGAGTTGCTCCTGCAACCCCGCCACGAGTCGCCTGGTGCACCGGACATTACCGAAACCTGTTTTAAACTATGAGCCAGACCGATCCTTACACAGCCCTGAGGGGAGACAGAGCAGGTTTCTCAAACTGGGATATTGGGGTGCCCTTGTGCCCCTGTGCTCTTCTAAGCTTGTGGAAATGAGTCTTAGATGAGGTTAGATACCTCCTGTGATGGGTCTGGAAGTAGATGGCTAAGGGTGTTTGGGTTTCCTCACTCTCTGTGTTTGGAGATGAACTTTATATTGTATAACCAAATAATCACTACTTCACATTGACTAGGTGCTCTCATGGAACTGTCAGCAGTCATACTCAACGGTCTTTCCTAAGTTCTTTCCATGATTTGCAACATGGCAGTGAGTATAAATAAAGAAAGTAATTTCTGAAAATCTGCCAGTCAGAAATGGAGTTACTATTATATATAGATGGATTTAGCCACATATTCAAAATAGCTGCAAATAATCAAGACTTCTGATAAGTCATCCACCAGATATATTCTGCAGTGTATATTTCAGCTCAGTATGCTAAAACTTTAATTGATATTAATATGTATTAAAGATATATGTTTTAGTTCTCCTGCAACACACAGACAATTTATCCATAGATATTTAAAAGGAAGATATACTTTCAGTAGGTCTTCTCTAAATCAGGTAACAGTACCAAACAAGTTTTCTGCATTTTATCTTGTCTTATTTTATCTTGTCTTAATATTAAAATAATAACCCGATGAAATATCCTCTAACATTTTTATATTTGTTAAGGTAAATTTTACATTTGTCATTTAACTTTTTTTGAGGTTAATAAATATTCTGAATGCGTAAAGCAGTAGTAGACCTTAATTCGCTAAACTGCAATGGTCCAGATCAGCTTATTTAACTGACAAACAATATAATCTTCTGGTAACAAAAATTATGTTGGGAAGTTTGGAGCATCTGTAAGTACATGAAAATGAATGAAAAAGGAAGTGGAATTTTTAAAAATTCCTTTTGTTTGTTTATATCCTAGGCACACACTGAAGGCAGATCCTTGCTTAATCTACTGCAAGTATCAGATATCACACAATAGCCACTGAGTAGCTTAGTTTATTTGGGGTTGATGGTTAGTGCTGTCATAGCTGATTAGTTTTATAAAATGATGGGATTGTCAGAGTCTAAACCTAATTTTCCATGACCTTGAGATGGGATAGCTGTAAGATTGTGAAAAGAAATAGAAACCCCTATTCATAGGTTGTGAAAGTTTCTGTTTTGTGAAATTAGTGATTATTTTCTGAAGGAAAAAAAAACATTTTTCAGTGTTGGCCTGGAATGTGACTTTTTCTACAGCATTTTTTTAAGCAACTTCCTGTAATTCATCAGTTAATACATTGTGTTCCACTTTTACTCTTGATCATGGCTTGTAGTAATTTTATAAAATCATCAGCTGGGGAGGATTCCACTTCAGGATTAAGTTTTTGATTAAAAGAGTGAGATACCACTATGTCATAATACTTTTAAATGACCATTTTCCAGCTCCAGGTCTTTCACTTGCAATACAACACAATGTCCACAGTAAGCATTTTATTTCTTCTCCGTATTTATTTCTGGTCAATAGTTTTCTCTTTTCTTGATCATGTAACTGTTTTAAAGTTGTACTGTCAACAACCTTTATGCAGGACATTCTTTAAAGACCATAAAACCTTCTCCTGTTGGAAAACTCTTAAGTAGGAAATTGCAGCTAGCAGTATAGGAAAGAGTTTTTAGGACAGACGATAGACCATCAAAAATCACTTTAAAATGTATTTCTTGAAAATATCTTTTTCCCAGATATTATTTATTATTAGCAGAGAGATCTAGTGCTTGCTTGGTTTCAGAACACAGAACTTCATCAACATTTGTTATCAAGAGAATGTGTCTTATGTTCTGCTATATCTCCTCCCTCTTCTATGATAAATTAGTTTCCCTTCAGGAAAACTATTAGTCTTGTATGCTTCAAAAGATGATGAAAAAGTGACTTCTGTCTTGCTCTTTTGTCTGACATGAGTTTTAAACAAATGATTGTTTGCCTTTGCTCATCTCATGCTGTAGAAAATACCTCAGAATGATTCCATAACACATTGTTTCACTGAATTCTGTGACTTACTTTTCTAGCTACTAGTATGTTAATTTTGATGGAGATAGAGGGGTATCATAGTAGAGTTGAAAATTCCTCAAACTGAAACATTCAAATGTCATCCACATATGAAAAATTACTGAGACTAATCACATGTACGAGTTGATTAGCATATTCAGTGATATATTTTTGGATCTATATATTAATTTTCTTTGCCAAATATATTTTAAAAAATAACATAGCAATGTGGACAATAAACTCGATCATTTCAGATGTTCCTTAGACTTCCTAATATTATCTGTTGTGCTGTTAAAAGAGGTTTGCTTGCTCAGGCTTAGAAGACATTATTTGTACAGTTAATGTAAAAGTAAATAAGCTGGAAGAAATACACTAGTTGAAGAGTACTTGAGTGTGTATCTCATCTTTTTCTTCTGTTTACAAACAGTTGGATATACCAAGTGTGTTTATCTCCTGTGCTCTTATTTGTCAGATAATGTGTTCGTTTGTGAAAGAAATTAAATAAAAACTAAAAAGATAAGCTAACAGATCAATAGTGATAATGAAGAGGATGACAGCAGTGAAGAAAAAGTATTATTCTGCTATATTACACTTTAATATTATTCTAGATTACTTTTTTACTGAGGTCGTTGTTTTTACCGTTGAACTCCATGGAAAGTGTACAATTGATCTTGCTGTGAGAAAACTGAGCCCTTATCTGCTCAGAACAATGCCTTTGTGGTAGAGATGTAGTGATTTTTTTTTTAACTTTGCATTTTGGAACTTGGCAGTTAGAGTTTAAGGAACAAATTGAAAAGTGTTTTGTAGTACAAAATACAGTGAAAAGTTGACAAGAGGTGTTTGCAGTAATTCAGTAAGAGCTATTTTAAGATGGAGCAAGGAGTCTGTCTGAGGTCTGCTAAGATTTCTGATAGAAACAGCTTTGTGTGCCTGTTTTAGACTTAAGAGAATAAGCAGAAGTGGAGCATTTGAAGAACAAAGGATTATTCTGAGACTGATGTCACAGGTAGGAGAGTAAAACAGCAAAAGAATGAGAAAAGAGAGGGTACAGCTATCAAAGGTTGAAGAAGTATTAACTATAAAGGAAGTAAATGGAGAAACAGTAGAAAACAGACGAAAATCATAACAGAATGGAATAAAAATGCAATCATAGAATCAGACAATGGTTTGGGCTGGAAGAGATCTTAAAGATCATCTAGTTCCAACTCCCTGCTATGAACAGGGACACCTCCCATGAGACCAGGTTGCTCTAATCACAGAATGACAGAATCACAGAATATTAAGAGTTGGAAGGGACCTCGAAAGATCATCTAGTCCAACTGCCCTGCCAGAGCAGGATTACCTAGACTAGGTTGCAGAGGACTGTGTGCAGACAGGTTTTTAATGTCTCCAGAGAAGGAGACTCCACAACCTCTCTGGGCAACCTGTTCCAGTGCTTGTCACCCTCACAGTAAAAAAGTTTTTCCTCATGTTCAGATTGAACCTCCTATGTTCCAGCTTGCACCCATTGCCCCTTGTCCTATCATTGGCTATCACTGAGAAGAGCATGGCTCCTTCCTCCTGACACTCGCCCTTTACAAATTTATAACAGTTAATGAGGTCACCCCTCAGTCTCCTCTTCTCCAACCTAAACAACCCCAGCTCCCCCAGCCACTCCTCATAAGGGAGATGCTCCACTCCCTCCATCATCTTTGTGGCTCTGCGCTGGACTCTTTGAAGCAGTTCCCTGTCCTTCTTGAACTGAGGGGCCCAGAACTGAACACAATATTCAAGATGTGGTCTCACCAGGGCAGAGTAGAGGGGAAGGAGAACCTTTCTCGACCTACTAACCACACCCCTTCTAATACGCCCCAGGATGCCATTGGCCTTCTTGGCCACAAGGGCACATTGCTGGCTCATGGTCATCCTGCTGTCCACCAGCACCCCCGGGTCCTTTTCTACCTGGCAGCTTTTTAGTCACTTGTTCCCAAGCCTGTAGCAGGGGTTATTGCGACAGAAGTGCAGGAGCCGGCACTTGGCTTTGTTGAAGCTCATACAGTTGGCCTCAACCCATTGATTCAGCCTATCCAGGTCCCTCTGCAGAGCCTTCCTACCCTCAGGCAGATCAACACTCCCTCCCAACTTAGTGTCATCTGCAAACTTGCTGAGGGAGC
>NW_010174264.1:0-380 GCF_000695765.1 Mesitornis unicolor | reverse complement strand
CCTCCAGTCGACTGGGACCTCCCCAGTCAGCCAGGACTGCTGATAAATGATGGAAAGTGGCTTGGTGAGCACTTCTGCCAGCTCCCTCAGGACCCTGGGATGGATCCCATCTGGCCCCATAGACTTGTGTATATCTAAGTGGTGTAGCAGGTCGCTAACCAACTCTTCATGGATTGTAGGGACTTCACTATGCTTTCCATCCCTGTTTTCCCACTTAGGGGACTGGGTAGCCAGAGTACTGCTGGTTTTCCTACTAAAGACTGAGGCAAATAAAGCATTAAGTACCTCAGCCTTTTCCTCATCCCTGGTCACTACGCTTCCCCCTACATCTAATAGAGGGAGAAGACTCAGTTCTCTTTTTATTGCCAATGTATTTCTAG
>NW_010174263.1:0-7618 GCF_000695765.1 Mesitornis unicolor | reverse complement strand
ATAAAATAAAATAAAATAAAATAAAATAAGTACTGCATTGGTGTGGCAGAGCCTTTCAACTGATCTTAATTCATTTCTGCCAAGATCAGACAGCAAATACATTCAAAGTCTTACATATCAGGTCAGATTAGTTTGTAGTCATGTCTTACTGAAAAAAACAAAGATGTTGTGTTTAAAAGAAAATGTTTCTCCTCTGAGAAGGGCCAGCCCCGGGTCACCTGAGGGGATATAAACTTGTTTTTAAGCTGTCAGAGTGACTGTGGGTGTAAGGAAGGGGATACATTACTGGAGATTGCAGGCTTTCAGGAAAACATCCTGCCTAACGAAACTTGTTATAATGCCTGAAGTGGGCATGGAGGGAACTAAATTTACAGGCACAGTCCAAAACTCGTGCATGTTTTTCCCTAGCTTGTGTTACAGTGGTGAGGTGGAAGCTGAAAGCTGGACCAAGGTGGGTGTAAAACAACACTGCTGGAATGGGGCACACTGACAGCTTGGGAGCTGCTTTCTACACCACCAGATGGAGAAATTGCATTGGAAAAAATTATATCCACAGCTCCTGTAGCTTTGCAGAGTGAATCATTAATTTTCTGATTTCTTAATTTGCTGATTTCTCTGAGAACATTAGAGCAACAACAGGGACCAAAAGCAGGACTGAAGTCCCAAGGTTCAGACATCCAGGTAGTAATGACAGCAGCTCTACCTTCATTAGATGAGCCTGACGGCCTGTGCATGGCAAGGGTGGTGTGGAGAAAACAGATCAAAATACTACAGAGACAGGACCAGGACAGGCTTCTGGGATCTCCTCCTCGACATATTCCATAGCTTTCCACTAGAGGGGACCTTGTTCTTCCTCTGTAATATCTGGAGACAGTTTTAAAGGCACTTTGGTCTGGATACAATTTGTTTTATTTGTGGTGTTTAATCAAGCCTGGCTTTGGTAGCATCTCTTCTTCAGTCTAAACCATGGCATTGATTTGTCTACCTGAGCCATCAGATCTTCTTCCAGTATTGTCTTCCACTGGTTAAAAGAGAGAAGAGATCAGTTGACAGCAGCTTAACACCCCAAGAACATCAGCGATGTAAGAGACATCAAGAAAATTGTCATTGGCTTTGGTGGATAAAATTTAAGTCAGTCTAACTAAGTGTTCCCAAGGGGTTGTGGTGAGGATAATTCTAGATGAGAAAGTCAACAGGGGGAGATGGGAATCTGCAGTTTTTTAAAATTAATTACTGGTTCATTTGGGAAAAAAGCCCACAGAGAAGCTGTCTGCATTATTTCCCCACCAATCGCTTTTCTCCATTGGTTCTGCTTTTAGCATTAATGAAAAGCAGTGAAAAAATAAGCATCGGTTCTGTGCTGATCTGCCAGGCGGTACGACACAAGGCGCATCTATTGCTATGAAATATCATGGTATCTTTACATCCCTAAATTGCAGCTTTCTCCAAAGGATGAAATGCTCTGGAATAAGTACAGCTGCAACAGAGGCTTTCAAGGAAAAACGCAGTCCTTTTGTTCTCTTCTTATGTACTTTCTTACACAGTGGGACTCTGAATAGGAACTGCTGTTTCTTATTGATTTCATAATATAGATCTAAGTACTAAAAGTGTCTTGGCTATGTCTTCAGAAAGTAAACCCTGTGCTCAGCTCAATTTTGGGATGTAGCAAAGAAGAAATCTGTATCACCTGTGCTGTGCTGATCACCTGGTTAGATCCATGGAGAGCAAATGAATGGACTGGGAGACTTCTTCTCTGGGACAGCAAGAATTTTCTCTTCCATCAGGTGACATACAAAGTCCCAAACCTGAGGTAGAGCTGTTAAAACCATGGGTTTTTCCTTGCAGTGGCCAAAGAAGGAAACAATCAATCACCAAATATTTTCAGGACTGGAGGTGGAGCTTTTCATCTGTAGGTCAGGTTGGTCTTTATGTTACTGACATGGTTGGCCATTTTCAGAGAAATAGGGTTTTGTAGGCTTAAAGAAGGGGGCCTTTTTCAGAAATAAAGAGCCGAAAAAATTCTCCTTTCCCTCTTTTTCTTTCCTTCTTTTTTTTTTGGGAGGAAGAGGAGCAGAGGAAGAAATGTGTCCTTTGAGCATGTTCCTGCATATGCACAAGCCAGCTGAACACCTTCATGAAGTACAACTCCAAAACCCCTAAGATGCCTTAGAGATGCATCAGACAATAACAGTGAGATAACTGTGGCTCCCAACTGTTCTTCATTTCATATGGCACTCCCCTCATTTCTATACATAGGCCCAGAAGACCTTTATGGTCCTAATCTTTTCTGGCTAAACTAAATAACATCTTCTTTGTTTGCTGAGTTCCTGATGTACTGGGTCCCTTAGTCTGGACTCCTGCAGACTGAGAAGTGTCATGCAGGGTAACTGGGGCACAAAAGGCAATGTGCTCAATGTCAGAAGTAAAATATGGGACAATAGATGGGACCTGAGCACTGATTCTGTGAAACAGGGCTTTGTGCACATTTCCTTCTTAGGATGCTCCAGGGATTTGATCTAAAATAATAGTGGCAAAGCCACCCTGAACTTCGCTATCTTCTCTTACCATAAAACTGCCTGTCAAAGAAAAGTTATTTGCAGGGAGGTCGTAGGACACAATAGAAATTCTCCTATTTAAGACAAAATAGAAATGCATGTTCACTTTCAAATTCTGCTGCTGAGAAGCTAAAGAGGTGATACAGTGCACTACAGGAATTCTTTTTGCTTTGAGGAGAGTGAAGTGAAAGAGGAAAACAAGACAGAAAGACTTTTGTAATTTGCCTTTCCTTGGGCTGTTACTTAGAGCTCTCTGATTCTGGGGAAGAGAAAGTCTCCATTTACCTGGAGACTGGGAGAGTCCTCCAGAAAATTGTCAGTCCACATTTGACCTGTTCTTTTTACCTTTCCTGGGCATTTCTGTGCTACCCTCCAGGACAAGAGGCTGGGCTGCAGGAACCTTTGGCTAGTCTAATGCTGAAGGGACATTGGATTTTGGTGGCAGACAGCCTACTCTTATCATCCTCTGTAGTGTGTCTTGCTTTTTGCCTGGGGTCTGCAGTCATTGGGGCCGTCACTTCCAAACATTATAGTTGTTGGTCCTGCCTCCCTGCCTCTCAAAAACTGAGACCCATTGTGGTGGTCTCTACCTGATACCATCCCCTTGCATGTGAAAAGCCTGTCTGTAGCTGACCGAATGAGCTGTGGACTGTTTGTTCCTTGGTATGATGAAAGATGGCTTTAAAACTACAGGCCTGGGGACGAGTGGCTGCAAAGCTGTCAGGCAGAAAAGGGCCTGGGAGTGTTGGTGGACAGCAGGATGACCATGAGCCAGCACTGTGCCCTTGCGGCCAAGAAGGCCAATGACAGCCTGGGGTGTATGAGAAGGGGTGGTTGTAGGGCAGAGATGTTCTCCTCCCCCTCTACTCTGCCCTGGTGAGACCACATCTGCAATATTGTGTTCTGTTCTGGGACCCTCGGTTCAAGAAGGACAGGAACTGCTTGAAAGAGTCCAGCAGGGCCACAGAGATGATGGAGGGAGTGGAGCATCTCCCTTATGAGGAGCGGCTGAGGGAGCTGGGGCTCTTGAGCTTGGAGAAGAGGAGACTGAGGGGTGACCTCATTAATGTTTATAAATTGGTAAAGGGTGAGTGTCAGGAGGAAGGAGCCAGGCTCTGCTCTGTGATGTCCAGTGCCAGAACAAGGGGCAATGGGTGCAGGCTGGAGCATAGGAGGTTCAAGCTGAAGATAAGGAAAAACTTTTTTACTGTGAGGGTGCCAGAGCATGGCCCAGGCTGTCCGGTGAGGTTGTGGAGTCTCCTTCTCTGCAGACATTCAAAACCCGCCTGGCCATGTTCCTGTGTGACCTGCTCTGGTGATCCTGCTCTGGCAGGGGTTGGACTGGATGAGCTTTCAAGGTCCCTTTCAACTCCTAATACTTTGTGATTCTGTGAAACAAAACTCCCTGAAGCAGAAAGCCACCTCTGTGCTTTGCAGCAAGGGCCTGTCCCTTGCTCTTTGTCTCTCCTACATAATGTAGTGCTGCTTTCTCTCCATCCCAGCCTCCAACTGCTCAGCTCTGAAACTCAGTCACATCTTTTTCTTTGCACAAGAGATAGGAAGTAGCTTACAGGGGAGCTTTCTCCATAGGCAATGCATTCAGAATACCAATTTAATTAGTGTATTTTACAGGCTTTCAAATATTCCCTGGCTCCATGCTATCACACAGTGGTGTATCTTACTGATGCCAATGCTTCCATGTGGGGACTATGATTTTTTAAAATTCATTTTAAACATCCCTGGAGACTTTTTTAAGACTTCCTGTAAGAGGACAGGGAGTCTAATACAGAGGGAAAGAAACAGGAACTTCGATTTTCACTAGAACAGGGCTTGACTTTATAAATTAAATGCACTCATGCTCTCCTCCACCCTGTCCCCATCCCATTTCCCCCCTCCCCAGCCCATAAAACAGACCCTAGGATCAATGCCCCATGTGTATAGAAATAAAGACTAATCGTTTAATTTCTGTGGCTTTCTGTGCGATCAGTCATTGAGCTGGGAGAGGGACAGAACTGCTGTGTAGGGCACAAGTCCCGTCCTGGCTGGAATGTGGAGTCAGGGGCAATTTTTTGGGGACAGCAGATACATGGACGAGAAGCGGGGGCGGGGGTGGGCACGTTCACTGAGGGTCACTTGTGTTGTGTGTTTCTGGTTATTAATGAAAGGGCTTAACACACATTTCCCCTTTTTATGTTCTTTCTTAGAGAGATGGAAAGCTGGGCTGAGCTGGCCCACTGGGTGGTGGCATGTGTTTGAGAAGGAGAAGATACCAGGGAGATGCTTTCCATGGCAGTGTCATTGGGAAGCCTCTATCCTGGGAAACACAGACTATCAGGCTACAGCAAACACGATCTGAGAAGTAACAGTCCTTCAGCTCCATGAATCACTTTCCAAGAGATCTGTGTGTTCCATAGGACCGTCTTTACTCTGTGCAAGAAACAGGCACGGCTTTGATTGTCCCAGGCCTTTTTGCAACTATCTCAAATGCATGTTTGGAAATACACAGGAATTTGTTGTGGTCCATTACTGCTCTGGACACAAAAGGCTGAGGGAACGAGTCCAAAGGAATAATTGTTTAATGCTGCCTCTGTTGTAAACACCAGGGCATTTCAAGCTTTCTACTGCCTGCCATCCCTACCAGGCCCAGGTCACAAATTATCCCACGTCTTTAGATGAGGTCTTCTGAAATCCTATCTTCCCTGAACAGGATCAGTTGCGCAATGGATAAGCGAGATTCAGGCTATGTAGCCTTTGAACTCCAAGGGGCAGGAAAGGAAGGAATGGATGTAGGTCGGGATGGACATTGGAGAGACAGAAACAAGCTGAACACTTTGCTGAAATGGTCCTTATCAGCCTGTACAAGGTTGTTTTAACAGCTGGTGGTGAGGAAATGAGCTGGATGGGGAGGCTGTAAATGCAGATTCCCAAAGGCAGATGTGAAGCGTAGGAGTACAGCCTGCAAACAAGGCCACTTCCAGAGTGGGTTTTCTGAACCAACAGGAACTGGGCCAGAACTTGCTTTAGGTACAAAGAATTGTCTGGAGCTTTATAATTTGGGAGACTCAAAAGATGTGACCCATGCAGGTCTCTGTTCCTGACAGCAAAACGGCAGCTTGTAGTGGCTGTGCTGGACCGTGCACCTGAATACACTGGAAGGGAGATGTCCATGGTGGATATGGCATGGGGAGGAGGGGAAGAACTTGGGTTTCATGGGACTGGGGAGTTGGTGAATGGATGAGGATCATGGGACAGCTTGGTTTACTGAAGGAGAGTGTGAGACAGACAGGAAGGCAGAGCTCAAGACCCTGATTTGGTCGGGTTTAGGTGTGATGTGATCAAGGCGGAGAAATAAAGATATTTCATTTGGATAAACAGTTATATTAGCTTTTCATAGAATCATAGAGCCATTTAGCTTGAAAGAGACCTTTAAGATCATTGAGTCCAACCATATACCATGGTACCACTATACCATGTCCCTAAGCACCACATCTTTTAAATCCCTCCAGAGAAGGTGTCTCCACCACTTCCCTGACCAGCCCCTTCCAGTGCTTGATAATCCCTTCACGGAATATTCATCCTTACAGCCCAGTGAACCTGGGACAAGCAACTGTAAAACAGACCTCAAGATAAAGAAGGGGATTCAATTTATTTTAAAATTTCCATCCAGACTTTTTTCTAAACAGCTGAGGAGAGAAAGACGTATGTCTTCTCAACAGAAATACATTTGGGAGGTTTTGAGGGCAGAGAGGAAGTTATTTCAATGGAATGATTTGTCCATGTCTGATTGGAAAGAAACCTATTATGAGGTTCTCATACCTCATGTCCTCCAGTTATTGGAAACAATGACTCATGAATCTCCTTGATTGTCACAGAATTGTCACGTACCAGCTTTAGATATTAGAAAAATTGCCCATCTAAGGCATTTCTGGAGCTGTTCCTATATTGAAAAGCCTTGTCCGCACTTTCAGAGTATTGTTAGCATTGTTATAGAGGAAAGAAAAGCTGCTGGGACTCTTCTTACTTTGATGTGAAAGATGGTGCAGACAGCAGAGCTTGAATAAACTACTGTGTTTCCCACCCCTGCACACAGATCTCAAAAGAGTTTTTGAGCACTAGCTTAAGGCACAATGCCCCAGGCAACAAGGCTGGATAATTGCAAGGCATTCAGTGAAGATGTGGGAAGGTGGTCTATATCTTGGTTTCTTATTCAAGGGGCACTATGCAACGCACAAGGAAGAGAACACTTGGAAACTGCTCTGCTGGAATATTTACCATGCCACTGAGATGAAACAGGTCCATTGCCTTGGTGTTGCAAAGACCGTACATTTCAAAGCTTTGGTTTTTGCACATAACATTTGGGGGAGCGTCAGAAGGATGCAGAAGGTGAGCCACATTTCACTATTCTCATTTCTAGAGATATGAACCTGTGGGGCAGGTTATAGCCAGCTTCCAAGGGAGCTAAACGAGGGCTGCATAGCTGAGATAAAAAGAGGAAAAATTGCCATAAATAATAACCAGGAGACTAGTGATTGGAGGACTTTGGATTGGTGGCACATCTGAGTTAATACCCACCTATCACACTTGGCCTTTATGTGCTTTTCCAGGCTAATCTTATTAAACAGGGCTACCTAGAAAAAAAAGATATATACAACTACTAAATGTTTTGTGAATGTATACTCTTACATAATTCTGGTACATATGAAACTTAGATGTTAATGAAAAATGAAGCATTTTTGCAAGGAGTGAACAGAAGCCAAGGCTGAATGTGGTGGAACCATGCTGGAATAAAAGATGACCTTTTCTTTGCTTGGGGGGTTCAGACCTCACTTAAAAGAAGAGGAATAAGCTCTGAGACAGCAGACCTGAGCATTTCAGCTGGTGCATGAGAGCTCCTGCATTTACCAAATACAATAGGTTCAACCCCAGGCTACTCAATCAAGCTTTCAGAAGGTGAACTTCAGATTTTCTTCAAGAATTTACTGTCCCCCTGCTCCCTGTAAAAGTCTGAGTGACTTCATTGTCCAATATAGTCCAATATACATTTCCCAAACAGCATTTTTTTT
>NW_010174262.1:23577-25998 GCF_000695765.1 Mesitornis unicolor | reverse complement strand
CGCTCTCGCCCCCTTCTCTCCGTGCCAGCCCCTCCGGGGTGACCGAAACGCGGGGAAATTGGGGCTTCCCAGGCAAAAACGCTGCGGGGTGGGGGGGCCGCTGTCCGTCCACCCCCCGCGGTTTCCTCTTTTTAGGGCTCTGTGCGGATCCCCCTCTTGGCACCCGGGTTTACACCGCGGTGCAGCCGTGGCTGAGCCACTTCGGTCATTACTGGGGGTGGGCCCAGAGTGTCCCCTCTGGCAATGGCTGCCGCATCCTCGATATCCCCCCGAAACACCCCTCTTGATCCCAAAAGGGGAAGGAGAGTTAATGGGGAGGGTGAGAGCTGGCCCCATGGCTTCTTATTCTTTGTGGAACTGGGAGCATCTCCCAGATCCAGGGATAAAGGGGCCAGAGCTGGATAATTCCCTCCCCCCGGGTTAACCCTGCTGGGGTGCAGCAAGGAGCCAGGGTGCACGTTGTCCCCCTTCTCCCTGCCCCAAATACCTAAAGGGAGGTTGTAGAGAGGTGGGTGCTGGTCTCTTCTCCCCGGGGATGGGGGATAGAACAAGGGGAAACGGCACCAAGCTGGGCCCAGGGAGTTTTTAGAGATAAGGAGGAAGTTCTTTACTGAGAGGGTCGTCAGAAGCTGGAACAGGCTGCCCAGGGAGGTGGTGGAGTCACCATCCCTGGATGTGTTTAGAGTGGGTAGACGAGGTACTTAAGGATATGGTTTAGGGGGCAGACAGGAGCGGTTGGACGTGATGATCTCAGAGGGCTTTTCCAACCGAGCAATTCTGTGATTCTGTGTGAAAGCGAAGCCGCAGCTCTGACACCACGGGGGGAGCAGGAACAGCAGCGCCCAGCCCAGATCAGACTTCCCAATGGGTATTTATTTGGGCAGGGGGACAGGAAGCAGATGTATATACATATACATTCAGTCACGTACGTTTCCTCCCAGAAAAAGGCCCCGTGAACGTATATTACATGAGAAGGTCTCTGGATTATTATTGTTATTATTATTATTATTATTATTAATTAAAAGCTGGGGCTGTGCCCCAAAGGGCTCGCAGCAGAGGGCAAGCGGCAACCAATCCGCGCTGGCCTGGGATGGGGTGAGCCGAGGAGATGGGGACACGTTTGGTGGCAGCCGTGTGACAAGGCCAGTGTCCAGTGCTCACACCAGCTTCTGAGATCTCCTGAAACCACAGCTGGATGGTCAAGGCCAAAGTTTTGGCCCTATTTCTTCCTTTTTAGCCTCAAATCTCAGCGCCAGGCTTAGGAGTGGTTCAGTGATGTCCGGAGGCCCCGGGTGAGATCTCCCGGCAGCAGGAGATGCCGGGAGGAGGTGAAGCGGTGCCGCACTCGGTGATTGTATGAGCAAGGAGAAAACATGCATGGGAGCGATTTGGCGTCCCCCCTCGCCACCTCCGCATCCCAACGTTGTTCTAAAATGAACAACTCCTCTGTCCCGCTCCCTGCCGTGCCAGGGGGCTGCTCAGCCCCTGCTCCCACCCTCCAAGTGGGATTTTATTCCATGAATGGCAAATTATTTGGCCCTGTGGCAGCTGGAGAAGGAGGAGGGCACAGGGTCGCTGTACACGGAAAGCAGCCAAGCTTGGCTGTGCCTCCAGCCCGGTGAAGTGTCCAGTTGCTCCCCAAAATGTGCTGGGCGTCCCTGGGGAGCGCCCATCCACCGCCGCAGGCACGTTGCTGGTGGGGACCAAGTGATGGCGGCAGCGTTTGGGGTGCCGGTTGGCCGCGGGGCAGCGGGATACAGGCCCCGCTCTCCAAAAACGGGTCCTCGTCAGCCGTCCTTCCCCTCACCAGGGTTAACACCAGGGGTCCCGCTCCGCTCGCCCGCGGCAGAGGCTGTCGCTGCGCTGCCAGGCGCTCTCGATGAGGCTCTGGGCGTCTTCGCATTTCTTCTTGACGGCGGCGTCCACGGTGGCCTTGTGCAGGAGGTCAACCTGAAAGACACGCGTGGGGCAGTCAGGAGGGGAACGAACGACGGCCGCTTCTCCTCCTTGATGTAAAACCACCCCAAAAACAGACGGGAAAGGCGCCTGTGTCATAAATATGGGTGATGGAGGGGACAGGGCTGATCCAGTTTCCTCCCTGCTCCTCTTGGCATCTCTGGATGCTCAGGGCAGGCCAGGGGACTCCGAATCCCACACCCAAGGGACATGGAGAAGCTCCGTGGTTCTCCTGCCCTTGGTGGGTTCACCCTGCAGGGAAAAATGCACCCTTGCTGGAGGATGGGTGCACTACAGCCTTGCCCGCTCACCTGGTAGATGTTCCTCCAAGCAGTGTTCAGCGCTGAGAGGAACCGCTCCAGCTCTGTAGTGCAACTAAAATAGAGGACCCAGGGGGGCAGGAACTGCTGGTGGTCCTGAGCGAACTCCTAAACACCAAGAGAGAGCCAGGACGTTACCAGCACC
>NW_010174262.1:17226-23506 GCF_000695765.1 Mesitornis unicolor | reverse complement strand
CGGCGACGTCCGCCAGCGCGGCGGTGCCCAGCGAGCGGAAGAAGCTGGTCTGGCAGTCCTCGTGGCACGTGAACGCCCTCTCCTCTGTCAGCACCAGGCAGCAGGGGACGCACGGCGTGGGGGCGACGCCTTGGGGGATCACCTGCGCCGGGACGGAGACAGGGGGGAATCTGGTTTGTAATGGTACAGCCACGGTTTCCCTCAACACAGTGAACAGCTCCGTGAGTTTAGTCCAAATTTCTGTTTGGGCACGGTCACTTAAGCTTAAAATGTGTAAGAAAGCTTCTTGTGTCATGGGAAGACTCACCACAGAAATGCGTGAAGGGTTTCTTGGGTATTCTCACATTTCATAAAAATGCAAATTAATACAAATGCAATTTTCAGCTATAACTTGAAACGGTCACTTTCTAGCCACTATTTAATGTCAACGTGCAAAAGAAACCGAGAAAATAAATTACTTTTTTAAAAATTTAAATTCAGCATCATAACTATTTGCTGGGAGTCGTGGTTTTGGGGAAATCACAGAATCATCGAATCATTATGGTTGGAAAAGACCTCAAAAATCATCAAGTTCAACCGTCAACCCAACCCCACCATGGCCACTAAACCATGTCCCACATTGGATCAAAGTGAATTTTACTGCCTAGTTGCTATGGACTTCACGTTGTAAGCTCCTTCCACATCCCCAAAAATGGACTAACACCTGATGTGTATGGCCAAGAGCGTAATTCACAAGTAGTCATTTAATGTGTCTGTATTTGGTGTTTTCACTGTATTTCATGGATAATTCAGGGTGCCCCTCAGCTGCGCAGAGTTCCCTGATCGGGTGGAAGATGTCCCTGCCCATGGCAGGGGTTGGACCGGGTGAGCTTTAAGGTCCCTTCCAACCCAAACCCTCCTGTGATTCTGATTTCCCGATCCACCCGTGCGGGGCCCGTCCACGCTCACCCCTTTGGAGACGGCCTGGCAGAAGTACTGCATCCAGTCAGCCATGTCCTCCTCGTTCTCGGCGCTCAGCTCCAGGGAGGGCCGGTCGGTCAGGATCACCTGGAAGGAGTGGGGCCGGTCGGTGGTGTTGGAGCGCCGGCATCCCCCGCACTGCTCGCCGCTGGGAGAGAGGGGGAGGATGGAGATCAGCGGGATGGGTCTGGCGCCAGCCTGAGGACAGCCCTCCCTGCGCCACGCGTCACCCTGTCCCCACAGGCGCTCGTTTCCCGTCTGTGCCACCCCCTGTGGTTGCTCCAGGGGTGGCCTCCAGCTCTGCACATGGTGGTGGAGCCAGAGTTGAGCACGGTGGAGGGGTGGAGGTCGCTCAAAGTGGCTCTTGGAGGGGTGCGTCAGTCCTGCAGAGGCCAATGCCCCATCGAAGGGAACACA
Organism: Mesitornis unicolor; assembly: GCF_000695765.1. NCBI lineage: Eukaryota > Metazoa > Chordata > Aves > Mesitornithiformes > Mesitornithidae > Mesitornis > Mesitornis unicolor. The sequence continues at coordinate 22,129 of NW_010174262.1, read as the reverse complement.
GACTTGGAGGACGTGAGCCCATCTCCAGCTGCACACACTGGCGCCAGAGCCAATGGGAACCTCTGCACCCACGGACTCCCATGGCACAGATGAGATCCTGACCTGCTCCAAAACACCTCCCTGGACACCCTGCGGAGCTCCCGATCCCCAGATCCCCAAGTCACCCCACCACTGCTTACCCCATGTTGATGGAGAGCAGAGGGGTGACATCCGTGCGGTCCGGGTACTGGTACAAGATCCCATTGCTGCGGTTTGGGAAGAGGAGAGAGGCAGTAACGAGTCAGCTCGGCTCCAGGAACCGCACAAACACCCCCTTGCCTGTGGTGCCACAGCCACTGCCCTGCCCTCCACCCTTGGGGCTGGGGTCCTGCTGCTGGGCAGCCACAACTGGCGGCTTTAGTGATAAGATGGGTCCTCTCCATCTCCCAGAACTCCCAGCAAACTGGTCCCAGCAGCTTCTTGGAGGAGCCCTGGCTGACCCTGGTCCCGATGCACAGCCCCAGTGCCCACCTGAGCACCACGAAGCAGGTCTTCCACTGCTCCTTGCCCAGGTAGGAGGTCCCTGCCTTGTAGTGCAGGATCCCGTCCTTGGTGACCGTGTTTTCGGCGGAAGCGTAGCTGCTGTTGGTGGGTCCCAGTGCCTCGTCCATGGGGTCTTCCCAGTGAACGAGGCCGTAGAAACGCACAACCACATCGCAGGCCTGCGAGAATCAGGTGGAGAAGTCAGTTGGGAGCCTACCATGAGCCCCGCCATGTGTAGGGATGGCCACAATTCCCAAAACTCACCTCGCACTTGGACTCCTGGGCCACAAACTTTGCGAGTGCCAGTTTCTCCATGGTGGCGTCCGTGAGGATACTGGGGTACGGGGGCTCCCGGCACCCTTTGATCATGGCTGACTTCAAGGAGACCAGGAAGAACCTAAGAGGGAGATGGAGATCTCTGAGGCGGCCAGGGCAAACAGCATCTCCTTCGCATGCTCTGATGCCACAGGGGCTTCCCTCCCTTCAACGTGGGCCTCTGGGCTTCCACACCAAAAATCTCAAAGGTTTGCAAAGTCTGAGCTCCAGGAAGGAGATGACTGAGACTGGGAGATGGGCACCCATCTCAACACAGATCCCAGGATGACAATCCAGGTCCTACAGAGGTCACCTCCCTGAGCTGACAACACACAGAGACACCTGGGGACGTGCCTTGAAACTCAAGAACGTGTCCCTGCTCCTCCCAAGGGACACAAAGGACACGTAGTCCACGTCACCCAGAGCCCTGAGGCTCAGTCTCCAGGGAAGACGCTCTGGGCTTATCCATGCTCACGGCATTTCCTGCTGCCTGCAGGGTTTCACTGGTGGCATTGAACCAAACCCCAAACTGGTGGCAGGACTCTGTGGTGAGGGGCTGTCATCGGTGTCCCTTGCATTCCCCAAGTCACGCCTGGAGCCCAAGGTGCCCAGAGGTCCTGCACCCCCAGAGGAAGCCACCACAGTTCAACACCCACATCCCTGCTTACTCGGTGAGGGCCACGTCCGCGGTGTCGAGCAGGAACTGCTTCCGCCGGTTGGTGCACACCAGAGTCACCGTCTGCTGGTCCAGCCCGACCTGTGCCACACAGGACGGGTTAGGGAAGGATGCAGGGGATGAGGGGCTGAGCCTGGCTTCTGGCCCCAGGGGAGGAGGTCAGCAGCTGCTCTGCTGCCCGTGTGGGGATATGAGCGAGCTGGGCACCCTCAGAAGTGGCATTTGAGGAGGGGATCACTTCTAGCCCTCCCAGTGTCAAGGATTCAGTGGTCAAATTGTGGAGGACCCCACAGAAACACCCCACTGTGATGCTCCTGACACCCCTACAGCTGGAGGGGTGAGGAGTGACACCCCCCCTCCCCTGGTCACCTCCTCCTCCAGAAGGGCTGACCTGCCCCTGGCTGCACTCACCGAGATGTAGTCCAGCTCGTTGTAGGAAACGGCCTCCTCCACCATGTACGGCTTCTCCGCGGCCCCTGGCACAGACACAAAGAGCCACATGAAGGGGGGCAAAGTTGCTCAGTGCTGCCCAGAGCCAGGCCAGCAGAGAGGGACCTGCAAACCAAGTCATGTCTCGGGCAGCACCAAGCCATGGGGCACACGTACCCCTCCAGGGACATGTCAACCTGAGCTCTGTGCCTGCTCCTGGGGACAGGAGTGGCAGGTGCTGGCAGTGAAGGCAGTGAGCTATGGTGCTCTCATTTATGGATAAATCACGGATCAAGCAAGCCTCCCCCCCTGCAGTTGAGCAGAGGGGCTGTGGGGATGGGATACCTTTGCGGATCAGGTAGATGTAGCAATCTGTCAGCAGGACGTAGATCAGCTGCAGGTTCCCCTCCATGTGCCCGGTGCTCATTCGGATCATCTGTGTGGACAAAAAGCGAGCTCTGAGCCCACGGCCGACGCACACGCAGAGCTGGTCCTTCACAGGACATTGACTGCGACCGCCTTACCCTGAACAACTGTTCCTCGTTCTCCCGAAAGACGTGGATCATCAGCAGGAGGAGGTGGTTGTTATCTACCCTGTGAGGAGAGACAGCAGAGAATGGACATAAGCGTGGGGTTGGGTGGGTCCAGGAAGGGCAACCCCCTTCCTCATTGAACTTGGCCATGACTTGGGCACCTGTTGGCCCCACAAGACCCCTCGTGCCTCATCTTCACCCTGGAAAAGGACGAGCTTTGCCCCCCCAAACCAAGGACGAAACGAAAAGTGCCAGGTTGAGCTCAAGACTGTTTGGAAGATGCTGTCCCTGCCAAGCAAACCCAGCCTCACCTGAACTCAGAGGGATGGCTCAGCTCTGAAGGGCTGCCCTGCCCTTCCTCCACGCCAGAGTCCTCAGCACTGCTCGGGGAAGGGCTGGGCTGCTCCTTCTTCGGCTCACAGAGAGCCTGGGGGGTGGCGGTTTCTGTCTGGTCAGTTTGGGGTTCATCACTTGCCCCTCCAGACTCCTCTACTGCTCCAACTGCTTCTTCCTCTCTGCTTGCTTCTTCTTCAGGAGCCTCAGGGCCACCAGAAACATGTGTCGGTTGGCCAGGCCCTGGAGCGTCATGGTGGCCACCACCTGGTGCAGCAGCGTTTGGACTCTCGACGGTAAAGCGGTAGAAGTCCATGGGGGCTGAAATCCCCTCGCTAAAGTCGCCAGAGGACGATCCATCCGGGGTCTCCCCTGGCGTGCCAGTCCGAAAGGACTGCCCAGGGGGCTCGAGGGGGGCGCTCCAGCCACCAGGGTCCAGCTGCCCGTTGAGCCTGTCCATCACCTTGCTGAGCGGCTGCCCCACGCTCTCCATGGACGTGTCCTTCATCTCGGGGATGCGCAGCGCCAGCTGGCCGAGGGCAGAGCGCTGCCGGGCCTCCTCCTGCCCGCCCGGGCTGGGCTCGCTGGCAGGGCCATCGTCTCGCTGCGAGTCTTCTCTGTCGCTCAGCCCGTTGACACCGCTGTCACCGCTGGCCTGCTGCGACTCAGGCCCTACTAGCGCAGGGCTGTGCGCCGGCTCCTCGGGCTTCGCTTTCTTCTTCTTGCCCGTTTTCTTCTTCTTGGCTAACCTGCATGGCGAGAGACGGTGTCACCCATCTGTGCCTGCGAAGACTTCTGCAACAGAGAGGGGTCCCACCCTTTCCTGACAACCTTCCTTTGCAGTTCTCCCTATTGCAGAGAAATCCTTGTAGCAAGAACATTGCTCAGTGTGGCTCCATGCTGGCCATCACAAGAAAAGCAGGGTATGGATGCTGTTTCCTACCTATCAGAAAAAAAAACAACCCAAGAGGAATCAGCTGCTGGATGCAGCTGGGGCTTCCTTTGGCTGCAAAGGGGATCATGAATGGATGTGGAGCTGAAGTGAGGTGGGAAAAATCCCTGCCTGAGAGCAAGGTGTTGGGAAAGGAGAAGGCTTGAAGGACCTGGGAATGCTGCGTCCTCAGCTGCCAGAAGAGGGAGATGCAGGCTGGAGCCTGCTCCAGCCATTTGGGATGTGGCTGTGGAAGTGTTCAGGCCTCCATGGCACCCAAACTGCTGCCAGGTCACTCCTGCTTGGGAAGCGAGTGTGGTGCTCCCCTTTCCTCACGTCTGCTGGACAGCAGGGTGCAATGCAAGCCACCTCCTCTGCTTCCCCATCACTGTGCGAGTGAAGCACAGACCTGCTGGGCTGGTTTTGGGGTGCCCCGGTTCCTGGGTGTGAGCAGACGGAGCCTTGAGCTCTGTCTGGGTTAAGGGCTCCAAGGGATCCCTGGGGATCTCCTCTGCAAGAGTCAAGCACAGGCCAGGTCTGTGGAGGCTTCTCCCTCCACAGGTTCAGCCACAGCTCATTGACAAACAAAAGGAAGGTCGGGAGAGATCCGAGACCCAGAGCTGCTGCAAACCTGCCACCAGCTGGAGAAAACCTCAAATAAAAACCCACGGCTTCCTCAGGGCTCTCTGATAAAGACCATCGGGCAAAGATGTTTATGCTGAGCCAGCCCATAGCTTTAGAGACCCAAGGGACCAGCTCTGTTGACACTTACAGAGTATCAGTGGGTGTCTGGAGGTATAAAACCACTGTCTCATGGTTGTATACAGGCTACACCACAGATGCTGTCTCTTTTGGGCTAGAAGGGGCGGCACAGCATCAACTCCTGGTGACAGATGACACTCAGGGGCACATTTCCAGGCCCTACCTGATGACCTCCAGCTCGGTGCAGCTCTCGGACTGGTCTGTTCCTTCAGGGGTGGCTTCTGCCTTCTCCTGGGAAGCTGTGTGCACCGGTGTGGTCTCAGCGGAGGACGGCGCCTCAGCTTTCTCCTCATTGAAGGGGTTGTAGCGCTGCGTCGGGCTCTTCACTGAGGCCTTGCTGCCGTTGGCCTCCGAGGCGGTGGAGCGCGGGCAGCTGAGCGTGTCCGTCAGGTCTCCATCTGC
>NW_010174262.1:0-17195 GCF_000695765.1 Mesitornis unicolor | reverse complement strand
AAGAGCGGGATTGGGGCACCTGGATCGAGTCAAATCAAGCAAAGCTGCGTGGCAGGGGCTCGGGGCGCTACATGGTCACCACACTGCATGCAGTGACCCCATCCCGGCACCGCCTGAGCGCCGTTGGACCAGCTTAGCTTCAGAGATGGCCGTGGGCAGCAGGTTCTTTGTGAGGAGGGGCAGAGAGGCCAGCGCCACCCAGCATCGCGCTGTCATTTAGACAACGCCTGGAAACAACAGCTCGGTCACCCAGGAGCTGGCAGCTGGGTCAAGAAGCATCCTTGGGAAGGAACTTGAGGGCCATGGTGCTCATTAGCAAGATGCCAGCGAGCTAACGAGGCTGCTGCCCCGCATCACTGCTTCTCCCCTGCAGCAGGGTCTTAGGAAGATGCTCCTTCAGCTGAAGGGGCAGAATCGGAGCCAGCAGATCCTTACGGAGCCGACTGCTTTTCTCCGCTCACATGAGACACACTGGGGGCTGGAAGTGTGGTGGAGGGGGACACACAGCATTCACCGGGGCCCCAGGACAGCAGGCTGCACAGACAGGTTGCAGCACAACCCGCTTGGCCCATGTTAGTCTTCAGAGGGAAAAGGAGCAGCAAAGAAGGGCTGCAGCAGCCATGCGCGGAGTTATCCGTCCAGAAAGTCACGGTTAAAGGAAGCTCACCCATGCCCTGCTCTCCTCCAGCACCCTGCATCTCCAAAGCCAGCCAGAAACCTCTCACGGGGCAGGGAGGTCCCTTCTGGGGGACACCACAGCCCTGACAGCCTGAGACAGGGGTGCTGGTTTTGCACAGGAAAATGAAACCTCTTACATAAAATTAAAAATATCTAATAAAGGCAGTTTTGTCACAGCTGATTTCAAAACGCTGCTTTGCTTCTGCTGCAACGCTGGCCTTGCAGGGTGTGAACTCCGTCCCGGGAGGTGAATCGGGTGGATTCTTAACGTCTACATTAAAGGGAAAATAAAATGTTTAAAAGCTATTTCAGCCCCAGCCTGCATCACCAAAATGAACACCACTTCTTTTGCCTAAACCCTGCTGGTTCTGTTGAGACAAACCAATCTTTGTCCAAAATACAGCGTTTTACCCCAAAATGCATTTGCTGAAAACAGGGAACTGTCCCAACCTTCTTCACCTCTTGCTCTGTGTACAAACGGTAAGGAAGCCACCAGCAAGTGAACCTGGGGGGGGTAGGACGAAAACTCGGCTACAGCCGAGGTTTGCTCAGCACAAAGTGACCCAGCCTGGAGCATCCATGGATCCCACAGGAGCTGTGCACACCTCCGAAAACCAGAGGGATCTGCCCCCAGTGCCCCTTGGCTTTCCCCAGGCTGCACCCAGCACCCCTGGTTCAGTTGCTCGCTGGGTGTAGGGTTTGGAGATGTGGTTTGTCCTCTCCAGGCGCACATTCAGGCTTTGGGGAGGTGTTAAACCTCCTCTGCAAGCATCTCTGGGCATGGGGTGAGATAGAAAATGAGAGGGAGCGTGTTAGAGCCCATGAGCCATCCACATGGAATTCAGGCAGAATTTCCCCAAATTTTCAGGTGGCACCAGCCAAGACAACTCAGTCCCAAGGCTGCATCCAGGTTTTAGCTGCACGGGACAGTGTGTGGGTGCATTTCCTCTGGAGTAAAACAGAGAGGTCTCCTACTCCCATGATGTGCAAAGGTTATGCACAGGGACTGCATGTGGAGGAAGGAGAATGAGTTTCTCTAAAATGAGAAACTGTAAAGGCCAGACACAGCTGACAAGTTGGTTTTAGAAGTGGTAAAAATAGAAGTAAAAACCACAAAACCAAGTGTAGGGACCCAAATTGAGCACAGCAACGTGCTGGAGGTTGTGGCTTCAAGAGACGTCTTTTGACACAGGAGAGCAGGGTCCAAGGAAAACAAAACTTCCCAGATTAATCCCTGCAAAAGGTCCCAAATTAAAGAAAGCAGAATTAATTCAGCTGTTTCTCAGGAAGTCAATGAAGGTGGATCAGTTTTTCAACCGATACCCTGTGTGCTTTACCCCAAAGAGGAAATGTACAGTGTAAGGCTCACATTCATTTTGGACAGCCTCTGATCCCCGCCTGCCAGCTTCGTGGCACAGGCAATTCTGCAGCTTTTCCTTTGTAACCTGGTCCAGAGCTCCGTTACCAACACAGGTTGTGACACATGGAGCAGTCACAGAACTGCACTCAAAGCTCCAGCCTTGTGTCTGCTATGCCAAGCACTCGTGCAGACACATCCAGAAGACACGGAGGCACCATCAGATGCAGAAAATGTTGCTCTGCTCCGGAGCGAACCCGTATCCACCAGGAGTTGGGAAAAGCTTTGTACGTGGTCTCATGGATGAGCCACACAACCTCCCACCTTGGATTTTTTCCCCACTCCCTTCTGCCTCTACCGAATTCCATCGAGATGTGGTGGTTGCTTGTTAAAGAAAAGAACCGGGGAGCATGCAGCAAGCTCTGGGTGGCAGCAATGCAGAGAGAAAAACGAAATGTTGTAACAGATGAGTATGTCCCACCTTCCCAGTCTCTGCTGGGCATGGTCTGCATTGCTGGAAAGACATCTCCAAAATCATAATCTACAAAAACGAGGGATAAAACTCAGGATTAGAAATGCAAGTAGTGGGGAGGGAAAAGGGGGCAGGGGAGAGTGTGAAGGGGATTTGGGAGGGAGATGGGCAAGGAGAGAAACAAAACATTCTGCTGCTGTCTGAAATGTTGCATGAGGTAATACTTAGGGAACACGGATGCGAATGGACACCAGCTGCACTGTACCTGCTGGTGTTTGCATTATGGGAGCTACAACAGGACCAGCGAAGGATGGATGCCCCGTTATGCAAGCTGCTGGAAAGCTAAACCAAAAACAAGAGTCCATGACATCCAGGGCTTGTGTAACTAATCAGAGATCCCCTCTGGGAAAGAATTTAATCACTCTGTGCCTCAGTTTCCCCACTTCACACTTACCTCCCATAGACACTGTGATGTTTGACTCAATGTTTGCAAAGCCAGGGGTCTGACTAAAGGGAAAAACTTGTCCTCCGATCCTACAATCCCCAGCTGCACCTACACTCCCAGGGTAGCGAGATGCTCCTGTTGAAATGACGAGCAGTTACTGAGGTTAAACTCCTCCATGCTGGAGGAACAGCAGCAGTGCCTGCCCTCCTGGGCTCTGACACCTCCACCGTCCTGGTCCTGCAACAGGGGACGGCGTTTCCACATCAGCACCAAACCCCAACACATGAGGAAACTGAGACACAGATCACACCTGCTGCCCAGACACACGGAATAGCTTGTGATGATGCCAAACCCAAAATCTAGCTACAAAATCTCCTTGATCTCTTCTCCAAAACCCTCCTCTCTTGAGCATTAAGCTTCCATCCACCAGACAGGCTGCAGAGTGTTGCCAAACCCAAGTGACACCCTTCCCCGGTCAATAGGGACAGGCAGGAAAAGTGCTGGTACCAAGACCTGTTCTGCTGGGTGAGGAATGTGAATACAAACCCAGGGGCAGGCACCGGAATGGCTGGCTGTGCCAAACCTCTGGGGCCAGAGGAGCTTCTTCCTTTGAGTTTTACTGCTCAGCTCCTCGTGCTGTGCCCAACTTACCTGGTTTGGCATAAGCAAGTCCCCAAAAGCAAACCCTTCACGCTTGAATGTCACAGATGAGCCCAAACCAGTGCTGTGCTTCAAAGTCTTTTGCTAAAATGATGCTAATGCCCACCCTGGGCTGTTCCTTCTCAGCATCTTTAATGTCTGCAGTTTCTATCTTGCACATAAAAGGCACCTGGTGGACCTTTGCCTCAGCGGGAACCTGTCTGTATGCAGACTCAGTCCTGAATTCACTGCATCCAATTAACAGCACACATCACCCCAGCTACTCCAAAATCTCTGATCTCGCTTCGTTCAAACTGACACCAAAAAAAGGAACAGGGCCAATGTATTTTGGATCAGGAACGGCAGCACCAGAGCTGCTCCCTCATGTGAATGTGCTTTGTGCAAGATAAGAGGTCCCTGCTCCAGCCTGAAGTGGGCTAAAGGGGCAGACACAAGGTACAGCTCTTCTCAGTTCATCAGGAACAACATCCAGCCCGCTCTGGTGGGGATTAGGGGGTGATTATGACATCTTATAAAGCTGGTCAAGTTAAAATGCATAAGGAGGAAAAAGCAGCACCTCTGAGACCACTGGCTGCCTTTCCCTCAGACTGCAGACACAGAGAAATTACTCTGGAAACCATTTCCCACCACGTCCAGCAGGTGTGGGTCTCAGGAGTACAAAATCAGCAGTGGAAAAAGGTGCCCTGCAGCCCTACATACCTGCTCTGAACTGGAAGCCACATTCAGATACAGGCATGGCTTTCACTCCATGGGGAGATTTCTTCAATTCTTGCCCTTCCAGCCCAAGGCAGAGGGGCTGCCCACAGCTTAAATCCCAGCAACAACCAAGGCAGGACAGGAGAGACTCACAGCCCAACTGCTTGGTCTCTCACTTTGCTCTTTTCCAGCTCATCATTCATGCCCTCATTCAGCGTCTCGTCTGGTGCAGCAGCTCAGCCGAAGGTGGTGTGGGAGCACACCCACCTTCAAAAAACCACTGACCTTCACTGGATGGAGCGATGGCACTGTCGTCCCATTCGAGGTTGGTGGAGGTGACCGAGTTGAAGGAGTTGAGGGACAGGCTGTCCGAGCCATGCACGGAGCTGGGCAGGCGGTCCTCAAAGTCCAGCAGGTACTGAGGTTTGTAGTAATCTGGCATGTATGGGGCCAGATCCAGGTAAGGAGCATCCTGCAGAGAAGAGAGTGGCCTGAGTCAGGCTCTGGGTCACCACACATCGTTATTAACACAGTTGAAATGATGAGGCTGCCCTTGAATGTCCTCTGACTGCCCAGATCTCCAAAGATCTCAGCTTAAAGCCTTTCTTAAAAGTGGCAGCTTCACTATTTCAGCTGAAAGCCAACAAGAAGGTATATCCTGGGATCTCTGACACCCAGGACTCCCCCTGCTGCACATACCCACGCTCCCAGAGCCAAGAGAAACAGATACAACACTCACCAGATCCAAGTCAAAGCGGATGAACTCCAGCCCAGATACCAGCGTCAAGAACAAGGTCAGATGATCGTGACTGCAAACCAGGGCGTTCCTGCAGCGTGGATAAAACAAAAGAGCTTTAGAGATGGGGGAAGAGAAGAAACAGCTATAAGTGCCCTTCTGTTTTCTTGGTGGTGTGTGTCCGAGCTGCTGTATACACAGCCCCAGAGCTTGAGCCCACTGCTTGCCTCTTCCTAAGGGCAACAATGTTTCCTAAGAACCTAAGGGTGGATACGTGTGGCTCAGAGCAGGCGACATCCACTACACGCTGTCCCAAAACTGAGCTACTGCCAGATTTCCAGGTGTCCACCACAGCTGGGTCCCTGCACAGGAGCTCAGCAGCTTCTTGGAAAACACAGAAGAATATAAAGGGTAGATCTTGAAGTAAAAGCAGTAAGCAGGATTCATGCTTACAGGCCTTCCTATGGGCAACCACAGTGCATCCGTATCTGGGACCTTTAAATTAATCACCCAAAAGGAAAGGTCACGAAGACATGAAGGAGCTGGGATACTCACTTGACATAGTACTTGTGCAGCAGGCTTAGGTTCTCCTGGAACAGCCGCAAATAGCTCTCCAAGGAGTTTTCGTTGAGGGCCAGGTACAGCCATGCCCGGCCTGAAAAGAAAGGAGCAGAGAGATTTATCTGTGGGGAAGCGCCTGAAGTGAAGCAAGCCCTGAAATAACCACAAATCAGTTAAAACACATCGGATCGTTCATTCACATTTGTATCATTTCAGGGAGCAACGGACGGCTGCGGAAATTCTGGGAGGGGAAAGTGCCAGTGGGAGATGAAGAGGCAGAGTCATGATTTGGAGTGGGAATAAGAAGAGGCCGTGTGGTGGCTGGTTGGGAAGCAGACACACAGCTGCAGCTCTCCAGCGAGATGGGAGCTCTGCTGTCATTTCCAGGAGAGACAGGAGAGACGGAGGCAGAATCGCTCTAAATCAGCGCAGGAGCAATGTGCGATATTACATGAATTCTGGTGCAGAGAGAGGCGATGGTGGAGTCTGCGCTCAGCTCCGCTCTCACCAGTGCATGGCTTGGGAGATGCTGGGTGTTGGGACAACCAGGCAGAGGGGAGGTCTCTGGGCACCGTCCTGCATCAAAAGCGGCCTCGATGGTCCCAAATATCTGCTATAGACAACTCGCAGCAGAGGAGAAGTAGCACTGGGCAAACAACAGCTACAGCAAGATGGTCCAGGGCAAAAGAGGTGATGCCTCCCATCTGCCAAAAACCCTTCCCGAGAGCACAGCCCAGCAGATCACTCAACCCAACACCCAATCCTGCGACACGGTGCCATTATTTCTAGAGCCAGGACTCGCACGTCCTCCACCGATGTGACTCGGACTCGGTGGGGAGCTGCTTTTTGGCTCCCTCAACCTGCCTGCAGCCCCAGCCCTTGAATGCAGGGCCAGCACAACCTGCCCAGGCCTCCTGCCACGTGTCCCCAAACCCAGCTTTGTCCCCAGAGCCGGGGCAACGTCGCCCAATACTCACTGCGTCCCAAGTTGGTGGCCACGTGTTGAAGCACTTCTATCTGCTTGATGGCTTCCCGGCGGGTGAAGTGAACCACCAGCACCCAGTAGCCTGAGGAAAGATCTTGCAAGCTGGAAGAAGAAAGAAGCCCAGAGGAAGGTTAAGCAAGGCCTTTGTTATCTCCATCCCAAATACTGCCTAGATGGCTTCCCCGTGCCAAGGCTCCATGCTAGGCAAAGCACAGTGAAAACCATGGCAGCAGCAGCCTCCACGCTTACCCATAGAGCAGAGCATGGTCCAGGTGTTCGCAGAGCCGCTGCAGGACCTTGTCGTGGTTTCTGATGGCCGGCGTCTCGTCTTCACAGGCAGCAAAGTAGCTCTGCAGCTGCAAAAAGAAGACACGGGATGGCTGAAACACCCTTCTGCAGCCCACTGAGGAGGCGGGTGGAGATGCCAACACACTCGCAGCCGGCGTTAAATAGCTTTTTTTATCCCTCAGTTTGCTAAACCTTGATCCAGGTTACTTACAGGGTGTAGCAATTGGTTTTAAGAGTACCCTAAAGGCAGTAACTCACAGGGAGAACCTCACCCGCAGAGATTTGTCCACTTTTCAGAGCCATGCCTCATCGTGGCTGCGACTGCACAACCAACTTCCCTGTTTGCTGAGCAGCCAGGCTGGGCTGCACGGCCCCCTTCTGCACAGCCAGCACTGCAGCAGGGTTTTGGTGGTTCCTCTGCAGCGGTGCAGCCATCACAAAGCTGCTCGGAGCAGCAATAAATCAGAGTTCTGGGTTGTTTCTGGCTCTGCCATGGATCAGTGTCCTCTCTCCGAGTCCAGGAGCATCCTCATTCTTGCAGCACATGCGCTCTGTGTGAAATCTCAGCGTGGTTTCAGCATCCCAGGCAGAGACAGAGGTTTTCTTGTTACAGGTGGCTGGAGTAAGCGCTGCAGTGCTGGGTACTGAGGCCAGGCAGCCTCAGGCTTTCAAATGGAGGATGGTCTGGCCGCACAGTGGTGGGGACTAAGAGGGTGCAGAGGGCAGCACAGATGAGGACAGAGGCAGCTCAATTAATCCCAAGCTGTTTCCCTCTGCTGGGGTGAGGCTTCATTGCTAGGACTCATCACATCACGTAGTTTCTGCTCTCTCTAAAACCAGGACAGCTTGACTCACTCCCGCTTAACCCACTCACAGCCGCAGTCAGCTCTGGAGTCAGGGCTGGCCCCGTGCTCTGCTGACAGTGGCCCTTGGAGGCTCGGCACAGGATAAATTGCTTTTCTGCTCCTAGAAATCTCCTTACACCCAAATCCCGTATCCCTTCCCAGCTGACCCACCGGCCTCCGCCTGCCCCCAGAGCTTACGGATCTATTTAGGTCCCCGTCTCGCACATACTTGGCATTCAGACAGGGAGATTACTTGCCCAGGAGGCGAGCTCAGCCGTACACAAGACATTTACTTGCTTAGGTTGGTGACAAGCGAGCACGGTTTCGCTGAGCTGTGACAATGCGTCACCTGTGCTTATATGATTTTGGTGACCAAAGAGGTCTTTGCCAAACCTCACCAGTTAGACAGTAGATTTATAAACAAAAATTAGATGGTGTTGTGCTTGTCGAGTCTGACCTGAAACTGGTTTCTCCTCCTGATTTACTAACAGAGCTGGAGAAGCTCCTTTAGAAATTCCAAATGTTATCAAGGGGGCAGAGAACACTTCATGGACCCTGAGGAAGGAGATAACACAATAACCTTTCATTTGCAGAGCCACCCACGGGTGTTCCAGTGATGCGTAGACCTTTTCACAACACCCAGGTGAGACCCGAAGCATTTCAGCTCAGCAGCTCTTATCCATTTTTGGGAAGGAGCTGTCCCAGGAGATTTACACTATTAATAGGCAGCCTGGACCCAAGCAGGGAGAAGAATGCCCTAAAATCCCAATTTTCAAGCCAGTGTTTTAAGCTCATTCCTGCAGCAAGGACACCAGAGGAAGAAACAAAGTCGTAATTTTAAGCCAGATGCCTCAGGTGATGGAGAGATGAAGCCACAGGGGATGCTCTCCAAAAGCCATCTGGAGCTCACTAAAATATCCCATTTCTGGGGAAACTGAGGCAGGAAGCAAAGCCCCTGCAAACAAGATGAGAGGCAGGATTTGAAGGCAGAAATTCCCGGCTTGTCCCAAGCAGGACATTGCCTCTGCAGAGCCGGGACCCCCGGAGGAGGGCTCCAGTCCTGGGTGCTTCTGCAGGCTGGGTGCTGGCTTGAGGAAATGCAGCTGTGGCAGACAGCTGGGGAAAACAGAAATAACCAGGCCCTGTGTTGGCCTACCACGAACGAGGAGCCAGCTCTGCACACACGGCTCGGGGAGAGCGTCCTGGAGGGAACCTGAGGCCTGTCTGTGCCACCGACTGCAGGACTTCCCCATGACAGAGAGACTCCTGGGCGGCGAAAAAAGATGAGCAAAGAGAAGCGTTTCCTCTTTCTTTCTTTCCTTCCTTCTCCAAAAATAAGTTTGTGACCATCCTTCATGCACCAGTTCACAGCTCCCAACCCTCTCTGTTCCTACATGGACCGAGCTGCTCCCATCATCAGAGGATGCAAACCGTTAGCAGACGGGGTGGTTGTTTCATCTCAACATCTCTGGACATCAAGATGCACCAGGGAGTTTCCAAAAAACGAATTTCTCTGCCCTAGAAAAACCAAATCTTCCTCACGCAGTGCTGCATCAAGGGATGGTGCCATTTCCAGCATCCCTCCAAAATAAACACGGCCAATGGCTCACAGCGCCGAGCAAAGGACGAGCGCAGCTTGCTTATGCACAACAAGCCCCAAAAAAGAGATGGGCCAGGTGAATCCTCACTGAGCTACCATGAGTCCAGGCAGGAAACAAGACAGAACAAGCATCGGGATCTCCTGGGTAGAGTCCTCCCTACAGCGAGGGTGGCAAAAGGCTTGCAAAGGCCGATGGGGAGACGTTTTCAGCTTGGGAAGAAGGGTGAAGACACACAGTGGGGGAAAGGTACGGTGAAACAGCTGTCCCAGCTGGGGAACAAAATCCAGCTGCATCATTTCCCAAAGGCCTGCTGGCCTCCAAGATCCACCTTGCCCAAAATTTGTAGGGATTAAGACCTCAAGCATCTTGGGGCAGACACACAAACCATGGATGGTCCCAGCACCCGACCCTGATCAGGAGTGACAGGGTACTGCCCTACTGCCCTGAAAAGATGGCAATCATAGGCAGTGTTTACTTCTCTGCTGTAAATCACTATAAAACACAAATGAATAGTTGGAAGCCAACCTCTCCCTAATCACGGCATGGCAGATGGACCTGTCTGGGAGGTGGTGACTGAGCTTCACGAAGCATCCACGGAGCAGCTCCCTGACGTAGCTGGGCAGTGAGCTGGGCTGGAGCCGGTAAAAATCAGGAAGGAGGCGAGTGACAAAGTTATAAAACATCAACAGAATGTGACATTGCTCATCTCTGGGGTTTGCTGAGAGATGCTCTTCCCCTCACCTCCTCTGCACTCCAAAACCAGCAGGAAGGGTTGAAGGCTGGCTCAGACGGAGGACTGGTGTGGGGCGCAGTGACTGCCTGGAGCCCTGACCCAGGGCTATTTATGGACATTCCTGTGGCCAAAATAAGCGCTGTCGGCACGCAGGAGGCATCCCCGCCGTGCACCGAGACCCATCCGCAGCCCCAACTGGGTCTGAGCACCGGTGCTGCAACAGTGCAGGACAAAACCCGCTTCAGTGAACTGGTTACAAGAGCTCCTCCAGGGCCCAAATACTCGAGGCTGGCGGATTGAACACCCTTGAGAAGGGAGCAGAGCGGGAGGTCGTGTATCTGGAGGGACCAGAGAGCTGGTTTGCACAGGGCAGAACATGAGGTTTGTGCTCCTGACAATCCCACCTGGTCCCCACTGAGGAGGTGGATTTAACTGCTGCTGATCAACCATGAGTTGATGCTGTTGGGTTTTTTCGCAGCGATGCACCACGCCCCACGCTGGCACGCGTAAGAAAGGGCATTCCTTGCACAATGTTATAGCCTGCTAATTGCGCTGGTTCTCAGTGAGCACAAAGCTCTCCAGGTCTATTTGTTGTGCTGCAAGAGATGCCAAAAAACCAAGCAGGGAGGCACGCTGTAAAGTCCATTCTCCAAATCTAATAATTCTTGCGGTGCTCCTTTGAAATCTCTCCAGTATTTCCACAACCTTATTGAAATCCCGGGTCCAGAGCTGCATGCACCATTCGTGGCTGGCCATAAGTCTTCATCTCCCCTCTGTCAATCTGGCCTGCAGATGTTGCACCAGCAGCTTTCCAACTCCACGTTCATTTCCCTTGCTCTGCTTGGTATTTCCCTGGCAGGACAAACACGGTGAAAGAAAAGCAAACCTCGGGTTCCTTAACCAGTGTGCTTGCTGTGTGGGAAACCCACTCTCAGCTTTGAAACCCTCTGTAGCGAGAACAAACCCATGGGGTTTCCTGTGAGTGCAGCACGCAGAGCAATCTAAAGCTGATTAAAAAAATGCTGATTAAGAAGCCAGCTCTGGGGCTTGGCTCTGAACCCAGAGCTGCACCCGGAGCTGAACACCTTCAGGAGTGTGCCTGGAGCTCCAGAGAGCATCAAAAAAAGGTGGCAGGAGGCTGACCTTGTCCCAGGCAGGCGATGGCAGCTCCATCCCAAGGGAAGAGGTAGTGGGAAGGGACAGGACGGACACATAAGAAGCAACCAGCACCCTCAGAGCTGCTCAGGGGAGTATGGACATTCAGTGATAAATGGACAGAGAGGAGGCTGGAATACTCTGCCTGGAAAACTCCCAGTCTTCCATACCACCTGTAAAAGCAGACTGAATTGCAAGGCAGGGGTGTTATTCTCTCTTGTACACTCATATAACACAAAGCCCAGCTCCAGCAGGACGTTTTGGAGGTTATGTACGTGATCTGACTCAACATTTCTTACAGGAAGCTTCCAAACCAGCACCAGCCCAGCTTCCCATCCCAGACTGAGTACACCTTGCCTGGCTTTCCCAATGAAATACATCGGTGTGCTCAGAGCAGCAGCACGTTGAAGGCACCACAAGCGATGCTGGAGCAGCCTGGAGAGAAACAGAGCATGTTCATGACCTGCAGAGACAGGAGCCTGAAAGAGGGGAAGCTGAAGCCCACAGCAAAGATGCTCCATGCCTGGAAACGCTGAGCTCTGAAGCGTTTGCAATCCAGCACTGACAAGGCTGTCACCTCCTGGGACACGTCCACTCATCAGCTCCCACACCCCCAAGGCTTTTCCAGCGCTCTCCTTCATTATTTCCGAGCAGCAAACCGCTGTCACAGCGAGCAGAGCACACAGAGCAGGGGATGGGCATGGAGCTGGCAGCAGATTTCATGGGAAGGAAAACACAAGTCTGGTTGGTAAAGGCACCAAAAGAAGTGACCACGGGGTGCCGGTGCTCTGCAAGTCTTGGTAATGGTGTTGCTCTGTCAGAAAGCTGCTGCTTACTCACACGCCGGCTCTGAATCTCTCCCCATCAACCGAGTCCTCTGGCCCACAGTTATTTCAGTTTCTCCTCTTGGACATCAGAAAGCTGACATTGCTCAACACCCCTGGGCTTGCGCAATGGGAGGAGAGAGGCTCCGAGGCGTTGCTCCAGCTCCTCATACAAAACCCACTTCTGCACCTCATCCTCCTAAACCAACTGCTCTCCCAGCGACACGCTTTGCGTCACTGGTATGAGAACAAACAGGATTATTTTCTCCCCAAAAAGCTCTCATAGCCTTGTCCACCAGCAGATCTAGAGCTGGTTCTGAGAAACACCTCTGGGTGTAAAGGGACAACATCAAACATCAGTTTAGGTACCTGCAGAACCCAACCGCTTTGCAGCTGCAGATGAAAACCTCGCACCATCACCAGACCTGTGTCAGGGTGCGGAATTAGGACTTTCCAAAGAGGGAAACCCTGAAACACTCAAGTAACCCAAGAAATCCACTGCTGCGCTCTCAGCAGAACCACAAACAGCTTCCTTCACAAACAGTGGCAGAGCCCTTTGAGGACCACCAAAATAGGCGGTGTTGGAGCTGCAAGTGCTTGCAGCATCTTAAAGCACCTGAGCCACCCTTGAGTCTTCGTGGTGACTTATGAGCTCCATGAGATTGCTGCCAGCCTCAGCCATGGTCTGGGGTCTTGCAGTTGGCAAACCCAAAACACGCAGTGAAGGGGCACACCGGGACCGCCGAGGGGAGCGAGGTGCGTGTGTTGAAGTCGATCCCTGCTGTGCACCCCCTGTAGCAACAGAGGATGCGGCCTGGGGTAAACACGAGCGAGAGGAAATACCCTGGCAGAGATAAACCCCTGTGGTCTCGGAGCCAGCGAGGTGCCCCTCAACGGGAAGCAGAAGACAAGGCGCTATTTGGGTATTCTGACACATCCAGAATCGCCACTTCTGTGTCACAGCAGCTGGGCTAAATAAATCCACATTCCCTACGTAATTTGGGGAGCTCCACTCCAGTGCTACCCGCTCCTCTGCAGTGGGCACTGAGCCATCCCCAAATCCACCCCACAGCATCGTGCAGGAGGCTGCAAGGCAGAGCTCAGGGAGCCCGGGGAGACTGCAAAGACATTTCAACGGTACAGGGCTGCAAATCTGATCTGGAAACAAGCAGAAAAGGCACAGCATCAATTCACTGTGCAGGCAGTGGAAACCTTCCCCAAGTCATGCATAAACGGAGCAGAGCCAGAGCTTTTGGCAAGAACTCCTGCAGCATCAGCAAAAAACCCTCACTCCACCTGATTGACATGCACCAAGGATCAGCTGCTCTAGAGTTCATGGGAATCTGTGTCCTTCAAAGCCAGCAGGAAAGCCTGAAAAACAGAGAAGAGCCCCAAAATCTTGGGGTCTGGTCTCTTTTCCGATGCTAAGTTTAGCTTCTGGAATTGCCAACAAGAAGCAATGCTTAAGGACTATGTATTTTTGCCACCTAATCAGAAGCAGGACAGCAATAAATCTCTCCTTAACCCACCAGTGTCCAGGAGGGCGTGAAAATCAACCAAGAAAATACAAAACATCTACACTACCAGCTTCAGCACGGACCAGGTCACCTGCGACAGCTCCTCGCTACCAGGAGGTGCTTGGCCAAGGAGGGATACGAAGCTGTTGGCATTTCTACCATACCTATCATGTCAAGAGGCAGCTCTCATCCCACTGTTGCCACGCACAGCAACATCTGGAAGAAAACAAGCACTTGAGTGAAGAGGTGTCTGCGCCCCACTGGGAAAGGATGCACAGAAAGCGGCGAATGCGCACTGAGCCATAACAGGCCCATCTCCAGCCTTCTGCCTCAACGGAGCCCTAATTCTTTAAAACAACCAAGGGCTAGGCATCAATTTGCAGAGTAACGCGGGCTGGAGCGCAGCCCTCAGCAGAAAGCAGGGTGAGGGAGCGCGGGATGGAAAGGGGAAAGGAAACGGTCACGAGAAGGAAGCAATGAGCTCTGCAGTGTCACGCTGGCTACAGCACCAGAGCAGAAAGTGTTGCCCTCCCAATTAATTTATACCTCCCAGGAAGGACCAGCTGCAGATAGAAAACCAACACCATGCTCACAGTCCCCTTGGATGCATGGGATCAAAGCAGGGACCCCATTCACCAGCACTGAGAGCTCCCAACCTCTCCTGAAGGCTCCAAGAGCAGAAGCCTCTCGACACCTCGCCAGCCAGAGGCCAGTTTTGTCTAAATTACACTTTTTGCCTCTCTGCAGCTGATCTCACAGCGCTGATCTCACACCTCCGCAGTCAATGGCAAAGCTGATGCTGATCTCCAAGACAGAGGTGAAGGACACAAACGGTCCAGATCTGGCACCTGGGTATCCCACAGAGAAACCCACAGCTCTGTAACTGCCCTTGCACCCCTACCTTTTCCAGCTGGGCTCCATCCTTCATATATTTCTAGAAAAATAAGAGACAGCCAGTCCTGTTCGCTGAGGTTTGAGGGATTCACCTGGAATCAAAGGACTTCTTTGCTGTTGATTTGTACAGCGATTACTCACTGCTCGTGCTCTGACCTCCCGCTCCTGAAACTTGGAGCGCTTGGAGAAACGCAGGTCACAGCCAGGCGAAGTGACAGCCACAGTCTCCATGGCACAGACCCTGCCCAGGGCTGTGCTGCTGCTCGATGCCTTCCCCGTCTGATGCAGAGGGAAGCTGACAGCGTCTGCATGGTTTTCCCTGGGCCACTCAATAAAAAGAAGGCATTTTTTAGTGCTGCTGCTACTCCCAGCCCAACACAACCAGGTACCTCAGCCTTCAGTGGTGGTTTGTCCCAGTTTACCCGTTTTCAAGGTGGGTTTTAGTCCTGGCTATGTTCTAAAACACCATTTGACTTGCAGACCATGGACTGCCGAGAGTTGGGTTGAAGTGGAGAAAAGAAAACCTATTATCACCCGACCGAAAAGTGGCGTGGAGAGGAGGGCACAGCACCGTGAACACCTCCAAACCCTTCGCTCCACAACTCAAACCCGCAATGACGGAGCAAGTAAAGAGTGAGCAGCCCACGCAGCTGGGGAGCTTTTGAAATCTCCGATTTTGGCAAGTTACTTGGAAAACTCCACGCTCCATGACACAATCCCAGTGACAAGGAGTTACTCAAGACGGACCCAGAGATAGGGAGAGGAGGATGAAGGGGAGCAGGATTGCCCAGGGCGTGGGAAGGGTGCACCTGCTCCCCTATCGACTGCCCAATAACTGATAAAAATGGGAAGTATCAGGGACTTGAGGGCTGAAGTCAGACAGGGAAGCGCCAGGACAAATTAGTGGCTCCACAGGTGAAGGGGAGCAACATCCCCGAGGAAGGAGAACTGTGTCCCGGGGTAAAAAGCAGGGCTGTGCCAGCACTGGGGGCTCTCACTGTGTGGCTGAGCTTGGTTTGGCTGGGATGGTTTCAATAAGTCCATCAACTGAAGTCTCATGTAGGTTCCTACGTTTCCCCGAGCTTTCTTGCTCTGAGCTGAACAAGAAAGCCAAGGGGCAGATTGAGAAATCCCCAGATCCCTCCTCACCACTGGATGATGACAGGAGATGGCAGAGATGGAGGCAGGTCTGGGCAGAGCTGCGTTGGCAGAGCTGTAGTTGATGAGTCCTGTACGATAACAATTAAAACAACCAGCGTGTTGATTTTGTAGCATTTCCAACAAGGATCCCCAAGTATTCTCTGAATGTAAATCAATGATGTCCAATGAATCCTGTGTGGGAAACTGTATATCCTTACACATGTGGGGAAACTGAGACAGTAGTGTTGCAGAGCACTGTAACAGAGCCTGGAGCATGCTGAACATCCACTGATTTCCAGGTAGGTAGAAGATTATCCTTAATTTTTAGGGGGCAGAAAGGTGAGAGACCAGAGGACGGGGGCACCCATGGAAGAAAAGAGAAAGGCTGAGAGAGGTTTGCACATCCCGAGGCGATGTCAGAGCATCTCTTCCTTTACAGTGCCAGGAACTCACTTGTGACGGTCTTTGTACGACAAGTTTTCATGGATGACTCTGTGTCAGGACACACTGCAGATGACAGGAAAACTCCTATTCCATAAGGCAGCAGAAACACAACAACTGGAGAAACGTTGCCAAGTCCAGAAAGCCTCCTTTCCCTCAAAACTTGGGATGAAAACAAGCAAGACTTCTTTTACCTCCTCAGAGCTTGTGTTCTTTCTCAAAGATGGCTGGAGCTCACATGCGGACCAGGCAGGACAGGTACCCCAACCCAAAACTTCCAGCATATCCTTAGAGCTCCTGTGGCCACCCCAAACAGACTCCAGCATCCTGGTCCCCTTCGTGCCGGCCTGCAGGCGCTCCCCACCAAAGGGACGGGCTTTAAGAAACACTCTCACCGGCAGCAGACACCGAGGGAAAAGAGAAACGAGGGGCAAGCAGAAGGACAAGGCTGAGGTTATGATAGCGCACGTCTTGTTTTGAGGGCTCAGGCCAGGGCATGGCCAGCCCATGGCGCACGCCTGGCTGGAGAGAGGACCTCTGGAAAGAGGCTTTCCCACTGGACTCGTCCGGATCCCCCCATACAGCCCTCCAAAACAGGGATCTCCCCAGGATGCCCCCCAGTCCTGCTCACAGGAAAAAGAAACCCTTGGAAAAAGGAGAACCCCAGGGGTAACCCCAGAATATCCCACCCACCAGACGGAGGTTCCTGGGTGGGGACCCTGGCTTGTATCCCTTTGGCAGGATAGGCCAGAGGGTCCCCAGATCCGCACAGAGAAAGCCCTAAAGGTGCCCCCTGCCTCTGGGGTGTCCTTGACCCCCCGCTCATGTCCCAAATAGTCCCCTAGTGTACCTGGGATGTCCCAAACCCTCAACCTTGGTGGGGTGGGAGGGGACTCCCTAGGAACTGTCCCACATTTCTGGTGGTGGTGTGTGGCTGGGAGGGTCCTCAGCAGTGTCCCCCAACCCCACACCTCAGGCAGAGGCAGCCCCCAGGGCCACTCCAGGGCAGAGGTGTCCCAGGGCTGTCCCCAGGCCCACAGCCCCAGCACAAAGGGTCCCAAAGGCTGTGTCCAGGCCCACAGTCCCAGCAGAGGCAGGGGCAAGGGCTGACCCAGGGCTGTTCCCACCCTACAGCCCCAGCAGAGAGGGGTCCCCAGGGACACCCCA
>NW_010174261.1:46631-57931 GCF_000695765.1 Mesitornis unicolor | reverse complement strand
TCTCCTTCTCACACTCTCTTATGGACCTCAAAAGTTTGAAGTTTGAAGAGAGACAATGTGAACTTGACAGGGAGCTCTGATGTGAATAAAAGACACTGAGAGAGGTTAAGAGAAGATGAAACAGAAAATCTGCATAACTACATTAATTGCATAGCTATAAAACACTGATGGTCTAAAAGCCTAAGCATGCTGACCCTGCCCAGCTTGCCCTGGCAAATGGGGGGCAGTGCCAGCCCAGCTGGCGTGCTACTTGGTTGTGTGCCACATTTTCAGGTGCAAGTCTCCTTCTCTACAGTCTCTTCCAGCTTCCCCTGTTACAGTTCACTGGGGCATGTAGCAATAGGATGAGGGGTAATGGTTTTAAACTAGAAAAGGGTATATTTAGGTTGGATATCAGGAAAACGTTCTTCAATATGAGGGTGATAGACCACTGGAACAGGTTGCCCAGAGCAGTGGTGGAGGCCCCATCCCTGGAGCTACTCAAGGCCAGGTTTGATGGGACTCTGAGCAACCTGATCTAGAAACACTGTCCCTGCTCACTGCAGGGGGGGTTGGACCAGATGATCTTTAAAGGTTCCTTCCAATGCAATACATTCTATGTTTCTATGATTGCTCAGTCTCAGGCAGTTTACTGCTTAACAGCTTTGTTAACAAAGCTTAATGTCTGCCTGGCATTATATCAGCTCAGCAACAGACCAGCTTAAAGGGTGCATCTCTCTCCTTCTGGAGGAGAGCACAGGAAGAAGGAGAGCTGCATGCCTCATGCTCATCCCTTCTGAGGGACGGTCCTTGCAGCTGGAAAGAAATTCACCATTTTACCCAGTGTTTCATTGCCTCAGGTCAGTGCAGAAGGCAATAGCAAAGACTTTTTCTCTAGGGTTTCTGGACCATGAAAGTGAATCAGGGCCTGTTTGAGAGGTGAATTTAAAGATGTGCTCTGCAGAATGAGTTCTAAGGCTGATTCAAAGGCTGAGGGTTCCATGATACTGATTTAAGATGGCTGGAAGCTAACACCACAGCTGTGGTCAACCAATGCCATTTTGCAATTTTCAGGGCAAATCTCAAAACAAAAAACTTAGTTTATGCACACAAAACTAAAAATTAAGCCATATGTCCTCTGTGTATTTATAAGATGCAGGAGTAAATAGCCTACTGTGGCATCTTGAATCTGAAGAGAGGTGAGAGAATTTCTGTGTTGGAAGGCACCAGCCTCCCGTGACAATTCTCAGCTAAGCACAAAGCCCAAAAAAGCTGTGTGCCAGGAAGAAGACAGCTTTTCCTGAGATGTTAAATTTACAGAAAAGAATGAGAACAACTACAAAGCAGCTGAGGTGCTGTGAACATCGGTGATGCATCAGATGAGGGTGGTACTATTGTTCCTATTCTGAAAGGAAGGTGAATGGATGGAGGAATGTGTTTCACCTTTTTTGAGTGGAGTTCATTCCTCAGTTTCAGATAAAAACAATTGTTTGACTGCTAATACACAGTGGCTAAGCAGATTTGAGCTGCAGGTTAATGCTATGCATTAGCTACTATTTTTGTTTTATTACAGTGAAAAGTATTAACCCTGAATCTGGCCAAGCTTCTTTTCAGCACTGATTTTTGTCTTGATTTCAGAGGGACCTTGAAAAGCTTGAGAAATGGGCCTATGTGAACCTCATGAGGTTCAACAAAGCCAAGTGCAAGATCCTGCACCAGAGCTGGTGCAGTGCCTGGTATCAATACAAGCTGGGGGATGAAGGGATTAAGACCAGCCCAGTGGAGAAGGACTTGGGGTTACTGGTGGATGAAAAGCTGGACATGAGCCAGCAGCGCGCACTCACAGCCTGGAAGGCCAACCACATCCTGGGCTGCATCAAAAGAAGTGTAGCCAGCAGGGCCAGAGTGGTGATTCTGCCCCTTTGCTCTGGTGAGACCCCACCTGGAGTACTGCGTGCAGCTTTGAAGTCCTCAGTAGTACAAAAAGGACATCGAACTGTTGGAGCAGGTTCAGAGGAGGGCCACCAAAAGAGTCAGAGGGCTGGAACACCTCTCCTATGAGGAAAAGCTGAAAACACTGGGTTTGTTCAGCCTAAAGAAGAGAGGGCGGCAGCCTTACAGTACTTAAAGAAGACTTATAAGAAAGATGGGGACAAACTTCTTAGTAGAGTCTGTAGTGATAGGACAAGGTGTAATGGTTTTAATCTAAAAGAGGTAGATTCAAACTAAATATAAAGAACTTTTTTTATTATTATTATGAGGATGGTGAAATGCTGGAATAGATTGCCCAG
Source organism: Mesitornis unicolor (assembly GCF_000695765.1). NCBI lineage: Eukaryota > Metazoa > Chordata > Aves > Mesitornithiformes > Mesitornithidae > Mesitornis > Mesitornis unicolor. The sequence goes on along the minus strand of NW_010174261.1, from coordinate 55,661 downwards.
AGAGGTGGTAGATGCCTCATCTCTGGAAACATTCAAGGTCAGGTTGGAAGGGGCTCTGAGCAACCTGATCTAGTTGAAGATGTCCCTGCTTATTGCAGAAAGGCTGGACTAGATGTCCTGTAAAGTTCTCTTCCAACCCAAACTATTCTATGACTCTATGATTCTATGATTATGCAACATTAAGGAAGCCATCTATGAAAATAAAACAATCCATACAGCAACAACCAGCTGGCAACTAAGGAGCCACCCTTCTAGACAGACTCGACTTTGCCCCCTTATATTTTTTAATCAAATTATGGCAGCTGTGGAACAGTAGGCAGTGAGAAACAAATGAAACATTCTTAGTGTTCAAAGAGGGAAATGTAATACGCTGGTCCTGCATGTGACTGGAGTCAAAGGAAGGACACTTAAGTAACTATTTCCAGTTCCCTGCCATGTTGCTCCTGAATTTTCACACAGTCTTTTCAGTGCTTGCTGCTAAGTACCTGCCTGCCTTGCCTCAAAACTGTCCTAACAGATCTTCCCCTCGTAGACAGATCATCCCACACTGATCTTTCCTTATATCAAATGACCAACTGGATCAAAAATAAACCTCATACTGAGAAACAAATTAAGCATTCAGAAGTATTTCCTTTATAGCTGAAAGAGGCAGCTACTGCAAGGAAAGGGTGATTTTAGACAGCTCGCTACATTCCTATGATGTGTGAGCACCGTGGTTGTATTCTTACTAATCAACTTTTTCTCAAAAGTGCACCTTTGTTTTTTTCCTCAGCACACCCACAGGAGCATGTCTGTATCATAAGCTTTTGATGCTGCAGAATACTCGGTTTTCTACAACTGCTTGAAGCACTTTGAGAATGTAAAAACAGCTTGAATTGCATGTATATCTGTTGATGCCAGGTTGTCACCACAGGTAATTGTGCATGTGATTCTGTTCTTGAGACATACAGAGGCACCTAAGGCTTTGTACTGAGTTAATGTGTTTAGGACCTGTATCTTTCCCCCAGCATCCATACTCTCGCTATTTGGGATGTGCTCTATGTATAAAGACAATGTCAAAATGTATTTGTGCTCTCTAGTACAGGCTGCTCCAGTGATCACAGTATGGTCAGATGATCTCATGGAAGTCAAGGACCTCAGTCAAAGTGCTCAGAGAATAAAGAAGCAAAACAGATGCTCCTGTTGAGACGTTTCCATAAGAATTGTAAAAGGTAAGGGGAAGGAGAAAAAGTTACTGTTTTGCTTCACTTTGCACTTCTCAAATGCAGCTCTCTATCTTTTTCAGCTTCAGCTCAAAGTAGACTTTGGAAATTAAGTCCTGGTCTTGGGGAAGGCAATAGTGTTGTTTTCCTTCTGATTACAATGAGATTTCACAGCTTGCCTGAGAGCTTTCTGTCAGACTCCAGGAGCAGATTCATTCATTGTTTAAGAACTTCAAGTTAGATGAACCAGAATTTTGCCACCAGAAGGCTGTGGCAAAATTAGGATATATTTGTTTGCTACATTCAACTTTTCCCTCTTGTCTAGGCTCATTATAATATAATGCTGCTGTTGATAAATACTATGGATAGGCTCCAGCATTCATGGAGCAAGAAAGGACAAAGAGGGGGGTTATTTGCTTTATAATAGTGTAATAGACATAATGAAGACATGAAATTGAGAAAACCTCCAACACATAATGTAGTAAAAAAGATACGGCATTTTCATAAACTATGCATATTTTCCAAATTTCTTACTGCAAAACACTTATAAAACTTTATAGTGTTCCAGAACTGCCATTATCAAACTTTAGAGTCAGAGCTGTCAACACAGAAACATTAGGAAGTTTACTTCTGTGTACATTTTCATGCCATTTACAGGAACAAGGGACCTGAACTGGATCTAGGCTTTTTAGAAGTGTTAGAATTGGCCAAGGTCCTCATGAGACAAAATTCATTATCTATTTTGGCATGTAGCTGCACTGGGAATTTAACAGGAAGGATGCAGAAGTCCACAAAAATTGTAATTCCAATGAGCTTTGTTTTCAAGGGGATCTGTCATGAAAAAGATATTTTAAAATGGTCTCCTCCTTGATATTATTTTCAAGGTCATTAAATCCCTTTCTCTTCTTGTCCTTCTTTTCTCCACCCCCTGCCCCAATATTTGAGTAGTCTTCTTGTAAATAGATGCTAATACCTTTGGCAACTCTGCAGCATACAAATTAGCACTCAGTGTGTCTGCAGCACAACACAAGTAATTTCAGTAAGCAAACATGTATCTGTTCTTCCTATCTAGCAATATATTATGTTGACTGCAAACACTTCCACCCCAAGACTCCAGTAATATTGTTTGGAAAAGCCTCGAATGCCCTTCTCCCGAAGACACATCTATAGGACTGGTAATCATGGTGGTCAAGAATTCCCGAGAGTCCCTGAAGAAAATACGACTTAAAAATAAGAGAGGTATGTCTTACCTGCTTATTCATAAGTATGTAGATAATGGGATTGCAAACAGTGCTGCTTTTTGCTAGGATTGAAGGTATGATGCTTGCAACTGGAGTCACCACACCTGGCTTGCCAAATGTTGCAAGTAATGCTATAATTCCATAGGGAATCCAACACACAAGATAACAGATAACTGTGGTGATCACCATGAACAGTACGTGGTATTCTCTTTTGCGGGCAGCATTCTTGTAGACTTTTCCAACCTAGGAAAAGGTGAAAAAATATAAGATTTAAGAAGCTGAGCCATTGGATTGATCGCTTTAACAACCTGGGACTATTGGTCTTGGATCAGCAATCATAATCAACATCATATTTCTAGAAGCAAAACAAACTCAAACCCCAAAGTGAGTGAACACAGTGGGAATACTTCTACTGTCTCCACCAGGGATGAAAAGAAGCCTTGCAGATATCATGCTCCAAACCAGCATAAATTGGAGTCCGAGTGAGCACCATCTGTCCTTCAAAATGTACTCTCTTTTTATCTCTTCTGGACTAATGCATCATGCCTTTTTGGAGTCTAGCACTCTAAGATGGAAGTTAAACATTAAAACAACAGCCAATTTTTATTTCTAAGCTTTGGTGTATTTCTTTGCAGACAACTACAGAACACTTTTCAAGTGTGTTTGTATCACTGAGCACACTGATGATAACCATGAGGAAAAAGTTTAATTCTCTACAGAGAACATCCATTCAGTGATGTGCACAAACATTATTTAAAAGCAGGCTTCCCGTGCAGTAGCTCTGTGGGATGGCCATTAAGTTTGATCCAAAGCCCCCAGACACCAGCATAAGATTGGGTGCGGTATAGATCAGGTTTGGGCACTTAGTCATTTTATAGGGATTATGAAAAGGTTTGTAGGAAACATTCAGAAATATTAACTCCAGAATAGCAAGGCTAAGCACCTTTGCAGCCAACAAACAAACTCTGCAAGGAGGTTAATTTTGGAGCCAGCCTCTCTCCACTGACCCTTGTTGGGTCCTCAGCACAATGGTTTCCTGAGGTTACGGTTACTCTTTCTGCTTCTCCCCAGCATGTGTTTAGCAAACCCAGATGTGCCAGCAGGATTTCAGGAAGTACTCAAATGTTTGAAGTATATAAAATAAGTCTTTTACTCAGCCAAATGTAATTTATGTCCACTTTAAGATCTTTTTGTCTCCTAAATGCAGTACTTTAGAGTAAACTGCACCCAAGGGAACAAAGCTCCTGTAAAGCTACAAATGTAAATAAGCAAAAAGGCAGCTGCCTGGAATGCAATGCATCCAAACTTTACCTAACCAAAAAAAAAAGTTTGAAACGAATGGGTTTCAGCTGATGCAAGACAACACTGATGTGCACAACTCTGTAACCATTAAAAGTGGAAGCCATTCATTACCTAAGTCAAATGTCATCTCCTGTTGCCTGATGCAAAACTTGCACATATGAATACAGTGGAAAAAGTCAGAGCTTCACCTACCTCTTTGTGGTGTGGGTGTTTTTGCATAACATATGTGTTTATATATCGGACTGCAAGTTAAAAACATATATAGTAACTGGGTAAGTACATATGGAAAGCAAAGTAATACGGTGGCACTGTTTGTTTTCAGTTAATTATGATTATAGCTTTCTGGAGTGGTTGGTATCTGGAATTTCAGTAGCAATGTTACTGCTCAAAGTAAATAAAACACATATCAATTTAGTCTGCTAAAAAATAACAAGTATTTTTCCTGTGTAGTCTTCCAATGATTTTCTGCAAAAAGGCAATTACAAATTAAAATCCATCCTTTCTGAGAACAGTAGGGACCTTTTTTTTATTTTTTTGTAAGAACAGAACTTGTTCATCTCATAATTACTTCAGCTTGAAAAAAAGGATTAATAATAGATAATGGTCCAATGCTTATTTGAACTAAATTTTTCATGACTAATGGGAATTTTCTCTGACTGAAGAATCCAGGATCCCATGTTAGCTGCAGCTATGTTACAATTTTCATATTAACTGAGGAATGCAAAGCCCGAGCTAGCTGTGACATCCACAGCTAAAGTTCTTCAATAAAGGCAGAGGCATCAGTCAGCACATTTTTCCTCCATGTTTAGATAATATCTCTGTCTCAAAGACTTTGCAAGAGTTTACCCTCTGAACAGAAAAAGTACAGATCAGAAAGAAGGGAAGGAAAGATGTGTAAAGCATCTGCAGTGACTGGGGGTAGGATTTTGGTATGTATCCTTCTATTTTCACCTCTTTAGCTTGTTTCCTTAGGAAGGGAAGCCTGCATTGTCACTGTGTCTGTGTCAATACGTTAACAGATCTGTCTGCTGGTCCCAATATCTTCCTTGTAAATTTGATTGAGGTTTTGAAAATTATTAGGTGGATAGAGATCACTGACATCGAATTCTTCACATGTCATTAGAGCAGAATGTTCTCATCAAGAAGAAAAACGCGATGTGAAATGAACTCAAATTAGACACCAGAGAATGCACTCTAGTTTAGGTTCTGTTTTGAATTTTTTTGTATTTTTTTCCTCTCATGTTTCTCTTCTGACTCTCATGTTCCTCTTCTGATAATTAAAAAGGAGAAAGTTTTGATCACAGCTGTTCCTGAAATAGCACATTCATAATGTGTCCCCAGTATCTATCAAGGGTGACCTTTTGCTGCAGTCTTCTATAATTGAGTTTAAAAACTCATTTGTCATGAGACAAACCTATTGGAAAGCAAACTTAGTTAGCGGTCATGCTCACAGAGTCCTTCACTTCCACGTTTACACCAACGTAGTCAATTGTTTCGATTTTTACGTGCCTCATGTTATAATTCTATAATGTGATTTACTTACAGTCTAGATCCTGGAAAGGAGCAAATTAAAATATCAGTAGTTTTTAGTAGTTGTTTTTTTTCCCCAAAAATGCATTTCTATTCTCACTGTTGCAAAGAAAAGAGTAAAAGACCGGAATTGCAGTAAGTAATGCAAGCAATGGACCAAAAGAAAGGAAGGATCATAAAGTATATCCTACCTTAATAGCTCTAAATCCCAGCCGACCTAGATGTCCCAGCTTTCCAGCGAGGAAAAGAATGCGTAAAGGACAAATGACCTCTAGGCAACCCTTCAGTGAACCCCAAATGTAGTTGATGCTTCTCTTGATTATTATTCAATGTCCAGAGCAGCTATAGCTGTTAGCTATATTTTATGCTTAGGTAACTCGTATGCTTCCTCAGTGACAGTAATCTTGCTTTTTCTCGGTGTTCCGGCCACTAGAAAAATACAGCATCGAAGTTATTGTTTCAATTAGATGGAGATGGTATGCTGATGGCTTGCTTGACTTGATGCACAGAACATGAGAGGTGCTGGAGTTGTGCTTGCACAACTGAAGGGATGGAAGAAGAGTCGTATTGCTTGATGTGGGGCTTGATTTGGGGGTCGGACTAGATGATTTTCAGAAGTCCCTTCCAACCCCTATCATTCTGTGATGTATTTGAGCACGCTGTTGGGCTGCCGTGCAACTGTTCTTCACTTAGCCTTGTGCCACATCTTGGGAAACAGAGCTGAGCTGCATAATCCTGTCTGTTATGCTCCTTCCTTCTCTTCAAGCCACTTCAGCCCAAACACAGCTGCTTTGATAGTGGTGAAGGGAAGCAGTAGAGTCTCAGGCTGGTTGTGATACCACCCTGGTGTGTTCTGAGATACGTTGACAATGCAAGAAATATCAGAGCATTTCAAGAAGTGTCAGACTGCTGGGTAGGAAGACCCCCAGAGTTTTGTTTTTGAAACCATGTACTACATTTATCTACGTGCTCTTGGTTTCATTGCCTTTGCAGCTTCCCAGCCTACCTTTAGGAGGTGTTATCTTTAAAAGTTCTCCGTTTATAGGTGCTGGAAGGCTTCCAGCAAAACATAGCTCAAGTCGATGTAACCTACACAAAGTTTACATTTTTGCAGCTGAAAAAACAGTAGGCAATTTAACATAAAATAATTCTATTTCTTATTTTAAAACTATTGAACAATTTAATGCAATTGCTACACTGTATTTTCAGTAGCCAGACAGAAGTGCCTCCCAGAAATGCCTAGTGTCTGTACAAGAAGATAACAGAAATGCATCACACAATGATAGGAAAAAATAGGTTCAAATAATGTGCTAGAATAGCTGAGTTTGTACAGCTCAATCTAAATGTGAAGATACAGGGTGTATATATAATATATGTTTAAAATACATAGAAGCTCTAAACCACATCTTTAAATAATATAAGAAATACTGGCCCATTGGGATGAAAAACTATTTATTTAGGATAGCTGGAAAACATGTCTTTGCTTTTAACTCAGCTGTTTTCTCTGGGACAAAGAATACCTCCTGCCAAATTTGGGAGTCCTGTTCTAATTCAGGAAAGGCACTGTATTTAAAGAAAAAAAAAGAGGATTGGGGGTGGTGGGTGGTGGTGTTGAGGTGTTTTTAATGAGAAAATGGTGTGCCTCCCCTACTCTCATCCTGGAAAGTAGCAGAAGAGTTTTGGTTTTCCAGAACTCAGTTGGAGGCAGCAACAGGCAAGCTTGTCTAATCTCAAGTGTAGGAGTCACCATCCCTGGAGGGATTTAAAAGACAGGTAGATGAGGTGTTTACAGACATGGTTTAGTAGTGGACAGGTTATGGTTGGACTCTATGATCTTAAAGGTCTTTTCCAGCCCAATGATTCTGTGATTCTGTGATTCAGGCACTGAGCAAAGAACTGGCTCAATTAGCTCTTGCTTGGATTTGCCCTGTAGTCAAGCTGTATCTTGCAAACATACTCAATACTCCCTTTTCCACTCAATCTGACATGCGAGGCACCACTGACTAGAAGACTATGCTGAGCAGATACATGAGATGCAACAAGCCACAGAGCGTGGGAGAAGCCACAGAGGTATTCAACGAAGAGGATGGCAGCAGTAGAAATGCCCTCAAAAGGGGTCCCAGTGACAGATTGCTTGGTAGACCTCAAAAGCTACATCTCCTCCCTTCCCCACTGACAAGATGTAGCAGATACATCACTCACAAAGTGATGGGCTGCAGCGCTATTTCATGCATTGGAAAATAAGCTGGGGAGCTCTGCTCAGAGCACGGAAAATTTCAAGAGCACTGGTCAAAGTCTGGAGGGTTATAAACCACTGAAAAGAGGAGCTTACAATAGGAAACAGAGGAGGTTAGTAAAAGGGGATGCTGACAGGTGTAGCTCTAAGTGTGGAGCTTGTTAGGTTGGAGGTTTAAGAAAAGTACCCCTAATACCTGCTGTGGCAGGTACTTTGTCAGGAACCTCAGAGAACAGCCTCAAACTGGGTGTAGGCAAACTTGTGAACCTGTCATGACAGAGACCTAGGGAAAAGTCACAACCTAGAGGAATCTTGGCTGACCTGACAGAGAAAGGAGAACAGGTCAGTCCTTTTCCTTGCAGAAAGCTAACCAGCACCTTCCAGACACATGAACACTATTATTCAATGCTATAGGAAACAATAGTAATATGGCTATGGGCCATATGAAATGATTTTTGGGTAACAGGTTCTGGTTACCCAATTTAGGAATGCATGGGTCAGTCCAGACCTCATCACTGCCAAGTCAACTGGTCCAGTCAGCTTGTTGCTGGAGGGAGCAGCCAAGTGGCAACCACAGCTGAGCCTATGCGCTTTTTTCAGGCTAAACCCTGGAGCTTTCCAGCCTAGACAAAACAGAACAGGAACTCCTTGCCTCCAGTGAGGAATTTACTGCTTTTAACATATTTTTTTAGCCACAATGTGGCTCCATATGGGAGAAGTGTCCTAGGCAGTGCCCTGCCCAGGGGGACAGCATGCCCACGCTCCACAGCCACAAGTTTGACCTACTGCAGCCTCTGCTCAGCTCCCTCTGGATTTAGCTGGCCATGAGTTGTGAGATCAAGGGAGTACTGGTGGGACTTCACCTGGTCAGAAGAAGGCACACGTGCCAGGAAAGACCTGAAGGATGGGTGGACACAGAGGCACTGTTGTTGCATCTTGCAGGCAACTGTGAGACCCATAGTGCCAGAGGCACATATTCAGGTCACCCCTGTGAGATGCTAACATGTACAGCTGTACACAATTTTGTCATCCAAGGGCACTATATATATATATATATCTATATAGATATAGATATAAAAGGCAAGGGATTTGGGGTAAAGTTAGCTATTTAGAAGGGAAAGCTTCAGTAATGAAGATCTAACCTGATTGTGTTCATTGAATTCCCCTGTCTTTTCTCTTTTGCATTTACCCTAGTCTCTCCTCCTTGCTTAATGTAGTTATGTGCTTTCTCTCATAAAGCATTTCCTTCATATGTTAAAAGCTCCCAGTCATTTTCAGTTGCACACGTCTTGAAAGGTTATGAAGAATAAATGGCATCCCATCCATCTAACCACAGTAAGAATGCAGCATCCAGAGCCATTTCAAGCAGGGGACATATATATCACAGCATCTTAAAAATCAAGGGGGCCGCTCATGTGTTTTGTCCTTCAAGTCAGTTTCTCTTTCTCCAATTATTTATTAAGATGGAAAATAATAGCAATTATTATACTCTGTGCATCTAAATAGTGGATGTTGTAAT